>NC_077234.1:252547157-252804657 GCF_027887165.1 Monodelphis domestica
GGAGAGAGTCAAGGAAATTCTAGGTTATGTGTTTATGTCTATCAGTCCTTGAGATGATTTAATAAGTCTCCCTGGGGAGCTGGCAATAAAAAGGGGGCAGGGAGGAATCAACAATAAACACTTACTTGATAATATTATTTGGACATAGTCCTCTATATTAGATATAGATTTTTTGAAGATTTTTGAAAAAGGAAAGAATTAGCCAAGTCTATGAAATCTAAGGACTACTATGAAAGAAAATTAAGAAATAGGAAGGAGAAAAGAACACATCCCAGAGAAGATTAATTCTATTTGACTCTAAAGAAGGCATCGAGAATAGAGTACCCAAGAATCACAAATCATAAAGGTTCTTAAAGATGAAGTAATTTAATAAAGGTTATAACACCTAGTAAATGGTGGAACAGGCACTCACCTCAGGTATTCTGAATCCCAAATCCTTGCTACTATAGCCTATCATAGGAGCCTGTTGTTTTATTCTGCTCTTTGGGCACAGGCTAAACTTCTGAACTCTTAGTTATTTTGCAAATATGCTATATTATTAAATTATAAGATTGACAGGGTATAAAATGATTAAATTAATACTAATTAAAACAATTTATTTTGGCATGTGTATAAGCATATACCTTTATGTATAATTTTCAATGGATGAATTAAAATTTAGTAGAAAATAAACAGTATTTTCCAAATCATAATTCTTTTAACAACAAAAAGAGTCAGGTTTCTTAGATACATTTACACAACAGTGCTATAACTGGTATATAGCATACACACACATATATAGAATGTATATTTTTAGTTCAAATTTCTCTCCCTTTCTCTAGCCCTTCTCCCACCTATTGAGAAGGCAAGCAGTAGGAAATTCATTACAAATGGGAAGTCATCTGTGTGCATTATTGGTTTTGGGGTGAGTAATTTCTGCATGCAAAAGACAAATGAAGTTCTATACTTTCTCTTGAGGCAGCGTATTATACTTATGGATGTCTTCAATGGTTAGGACATTTTCCCTCAAAGAAAGATTGTCTGCAACTTCTACCCAATGTTCCATCTTTGCCTTCTACCTTGTGGTTCCACACAAAACATATCTAATCGCTCTACTACATGACAGTCTGCAGCTATCATGGCCCTAATGTCATCTTCTCCCCTTAAAATCTATAGAGTCCCCAATTCTGTCTGATAGACCTAATTTTCATTAAATTAATTTTTAATTAACCTTTTTTCTGCCTCCTACCACTCCTACACCTGAGAGGAGGAAACTTTGCAATAAGTGTACATATTCAAGTAAAATAAATTTCTACTTTAGTTAACATGCATTTCTTCATTTTATAGATTTAGTTCATCACCTTTTAAATCAGGAGGAGGGTAGCAATCTTGATTAGTAGTCTCTTAGAATCATCATTAGCCATTGTACTGATCAATAAGTCCATAACATGGATATAATTAAAGTATTCAACTAATCCTTTTATGACATGATCTTTAGACCTTTAGCTGTCATAATCAGCCTTCTATAAATACTCTCCGGCTAATCGATGTTCACACTGAAAACAAGCAACCCAAACTAAAAGCAATACAGTAGATAGCATCTGACCAAGGCAGACAGAGCATGGTGGGTCCATCAGTTCCTTTGTCTTGGTCACTGTGCTTCGCTTAATGTAGACCCATGTTACATTAGTCTTATTTTGTGTTTGTTTGTTGACTGGGCAGACTGCAATGAAAGGAGTGGAAATAGAATAGATTTGGGTTAAAATCTGAATCTGTCTCTACTACTAATTACATGTACGATGCTGAGCAAGGCACACAATCTCTCTAAGCCTCAGTTTCCTCTGTTCAGATGGTGAGAAAGGACGATCCCTGAGTTGTGAATGTAAACTATGATCCTTTAAGTCCTATTATTGAGTGTGCAGTACATGAAAGCACCCAAATCTTTCACAAATGCAGTCTAGTCTAACTAAGTCTCCACGATCTTATCACCAAACTGATTGTTAATCCCAAAAATAAGTCATTCGGTGATTCCAACTAAATTTCACCTTCTATGAGATCCAGCACATCCTAGTTGGTCAACAATGCCTCCAAGTTTTAGGTCCTCCACCAATGAGAGACGCCTAAGACCTGCGTCTTTGTCTGAGCCATTGATTCAAACATTAAATGGCATCCCCTCGAGATCAGCTTCCATTCCTATGGACATGGAATTATGGGTGACTATTGGATCTAGCCTTGTCATCAGGGATGAGGGGAGCAAACCAGCGCCCAGCCCAGAGCACTCCATCACGTCTGCAAGAATAGCACAGGAGACTTTGCAAATATTTTTCTCCAGGCGTGATAAACTCTGAAAGAAGGAAAGCGGTTGAGTTTGGCGAGTCAGACTGGTTTCTCCCAATGTTCCTTCCTTTTTCAGAGGTCGGATGACTATAATTTAATAATATTCTGTAGTTTTGTCAGGAATTAAAGAGACTCTGACTGAGCTCTGTTTCGAGGCCCCGTCGTCTGTCTTCTTCCACTATCTGAATATGTGCTCTTCATATGCCATCACCCACATCTAAGAGTTCCTATAACTGTGATGGAAAAGGATGAGGTAAGTGGAGCTGCCACAGGACATCCAATCACGTCCTATCCTGCTCTCCGTGTCGACCCACATCTCGAGCTACATAGTCTGACATTTCTTCCCTCTTTGATGCCGTTGAATATGCCCCCAATATCTGTTTTAACTAAACTAAACCCGACCTAAATTAAAACACCGACTGAGTCCGGACAGAAGAGGAATGCGGACTTTACAGCTTTAGCCTTGGGCCCTACACATTCCCACAGATGATTGTCTTTCCACAGAAAATACATTCCAGGCAATGGGAGATTCATCCTTTAAATGCCGAAACATTTTACATTTCAACTATTTTTATAGGAAAAAATGTAAAAATCTATTACACACATCCTTGCCTTACTGAAACATACTGTATTAAATCTAGGTAGATTGTTTGATTTGATGCCTTGGGGTCGACACTATGAACATCAATTACTGTACGGGATGGAAGGGGGAGTTGTATGTGTGAAGATAGATACAGAGAGGGCGAAGCACACATTTGAGAACTCTGGCCCAGAAGGCTAGAGAATCAACTTTATTTAAAGAAGTCCCTGATCTCAGCTTACTTTGTTTGGTTCCAGTAATTTGATATTTTTAAAAGAGGGAAGTGGGGCAAAGGAAGATAGAAAAGTCATAATGAAGATGTTGTGTGAACCCATAGATTGTAAGCTAACAATGACGATGTGCATTTAAATCATACTTTCAGTTTTAAAAATGTTTGCATTACCATCTTTATTTTATAGACTAAAAAAATGAGGGTTAAAATTAAGTGACATACCCATAGGATCAACATTTTTGTCAGAAAGAAGACTTTTTCAGTCTAAAGAAGTTGGTCTTTCCACAATACCATCTTGGTTCCCTCTGACTTTTTTTTTTTTTACAGAATGATTATTGAGGGGGTAGCTGGGTAGCTCAGTGGATTGAGAGACTCCCATTACTTAGCCCTTACCACTCTTCTGCCTTGGAACCAATACACAGTATTGATCAATGTTATATCCCTATGCGTGTAGGCAATAATTCAATCCACTAACAATGCTCTGAATCGCCAAATGGGTAGATGATTTTGATATAAAAATGAATTCTAAACAAATAAGAAGTGCAAGGAAGAAATTACTTTTGTTTTTGGATAGGGTAAGAATTAAACAAATGACAGGATCACAGAGAATAAAATGAACCATTTGCATGGAATGAAATTTAAAAGACGTATGAAGAAAAAGAGTGAAATTAAAATTAGAAGAGAAGCAGGTAAATGGGGAAAATCTGCTTTAAGTTTCTCTGATAGAAGCCTCATTTATAAAAAACCATATATGGAAATTACTAAAATGAAATTGATAAGATAATTTTTAGAGGAATAAATATATATTATCACAAATCACTTGAAAGAATCTGTAAATCACTAATTAGAGACAAATCAAAACAATTCTGAAACACCACATTGCTAACATTGACCAAAAAAAAAAGGAAAATAATGCATACTACAAAATCTCTGGTAAAATGGGTACATTAATACTCTGCAGATAAAGCTGTGAATTAGTCTAGCCATTCTGGAAAATAATTAGGAAGTATGCCTCATAATTTACCTTCCAGTACTTTTGACCTAGCAAAACTACTACTAAGAACATACACCAAAGAAATCAAAGAAGGAGGAAATGGACCCATTTGAAGAGTATTTAAAGCAGCTAGCTTATTTTGTATTGACAAAATCTTGGAACGTAAAGGAATGCCCATCAATTGGGCAATGGCTAAACTGATTGTAAGGTATATGAATGTGAAAAAATACTATTGTGTTATATAAATTGATATAGGGAATAGTTTTAGAGAAACTTGGAAAGATGTGAAAACTGATGAAGGGAGCAGAAAAACAATATATATGGTAACAACAACTTGAAAACCAACAAGTTTGAAAGATTTAAGAACTTTGATCTATACAATGACAAACCATGATTGCAGCCAACTCACCATGAAACCTGCTATTCACCTCCTGATAGAGAGATTATTGGCCCCAGGGTAAAGACGGAGCACATTTGTTTCTTGGATCGTATCCATTGCAGGGATTTGGGATTTGTGTTTGGTTTTATATATATATATATATATATATATAAAATTCCAAAAAAATAAAATCCTCTGGATAGTATAATTCTTGGCTGAATTCTCAAGAGTACATAGAGAAGTATATTTGCAGAATAGAGTTTGTATTCTATCAGTATATGAAAGATAAGGAGCTTCTGATGTGTTTAACTACTAGATCTTGTCTTTCCAGGTTTTCAGTAGAGGCTACATTTCTGCAAATCGCATTAATGTCATACAGTTTTCATATTCTCTATAATTGGCATTTATCATTAATTTCAGGTTTCTTAAGGACAACCCTTCTATAATTTCCCAATTCCCATCACAAAACCCTTCTAGTTCCATACACAAAGTAGCTCGATATTCAGCGCTCCTTAGTTGGTATATTGCTGGTTGAGTATCGATGGATGTTGAGCATAAAGGCTTTTGGATTCCATTCTTAAATCACAGTTATTTTATAGGCTTTGACCAAAGTCATGCTAGCTCCGTCTGAGTCACTGCTTTCCCTTTCGTCCCCAGGAACAATTTGATTTTAAAATTCAAAAACCTCTTTCTCCAAGGCTGTAAAATGGGATTGGGTCTTCCTTCTTTTTTCTAGATATAAAAACTGGCAGAGTTGGGAGCTATTCCTTATTTATCTATAAACAAGTCATTGATAACATAATAAAATTGGCTAGGCAGCTGCCATCTTGCGGGGTAGCATGTGCTGTTGTGCATTTCCAATGCAGGGAAGAAGAGGGCCTTTTGGCATCCTCCTGAGATCCACTTCTTCCTGTGATGAAGTGGTAAAGGAGGATTTGAGGTCTGTGACGGTCCTCCCTAAGTGACTGTTCTTCAATCACAGATGTCCTGGAGAAGGACTGAGTGATGACATCCAAATGGATATAGATTGGCTTGTATAACAGGAAATCATCCTTTTTTTGGCTGACCCAGCTCTCCTGACTGCTAATTTTGCTCATGCCTCTGCTCTCTCTCTCTCTCTCTCTCTCTCTCTCTCTCTGTCTCTTTCTCTGTCTCTCTGTCTCTCTCTGTTTCTCTGTCTCTCTCTCTCCCTCTCTCTCTCCCTCTTCCTCTTCTTCTCTCTCTCATCCTCTTTCTCTCTCTGTCTCTCTCTTTCCCTCTCTCTCTCTCTCTCTTCCTCTCTCATCCTCTTTCTCTCTCTGTCTCTCTGTGTCTCTCTCTCTCTCTGTGTCTCTGTGTGTCTCTCTATTTCTCTCTCTCTCTGTCTCTCTCTCTCCCTCTTCCTCTTCCTCTCCCTCTCCCTCTCCCTCCCCCCCTCTCTCCCCTCTGTCTGTCTGTCTGTCTCTCTCTCTGCCTCTGTCTCTCTCTCTCTCTGTCTCTCTCTGTCTATCTCTGTCTCTCTCTCTCTGCCCCAGCTTGGCTGCCTTGTTCAATTTTTGTAGCCTCAATTCAGACTGTGAGTGAGTACAATGGCTGGTTAGGTTTTCTTTTCCTTTTCTTTCTATTATTATTATAATACATTTTATTTTGTCTAAATGACATGCCAATACAATTTTTAATAATAATTTTTTCATTAATGTTACCTTTCTCCCCCCCCCCCCAATTCTCTAATCAGTAGTGATCTGGGGCATTTTTTTTAAATATGACTAAGGGTATTTTTAATTTCTTCATCTGAGAATTGCTTGTTCATATTCTTTTTCCATGTGTCAGCTGAGAAATGCCTCATATTCTTATAATTTTAACTCACTTTTCCATATTTTTAAGAAAGTAAATCTTTGTCAGAGAGACTTGCTATAAAGATTTTCCTCCAGTTTAATGTTTCCTTTTAAATCTTGGTTGCTTTGATTTTGTTTGTGCAGAAACTTTTAAATTTATTGTAGTCAAAGTTATTTTATATTTCCTAATGTTCTTGATGTATTGTTTGACCTATTTGTACTTCCTTTATCCATTGGTCTGAGAGGTAAAACATTTTATGCTCCGCTTATTCGTTAGAATACTACCCTTTACTTTTAAACCATGTATCATTTTTACTTTATCTTGGCTTATGGTATGAGGTACTATCCTATGCCTAGTTGTTGCCATTCTATTTTTCAGTTTTCCCAGCAGTTTTTACCAAGTAGTGAATTCTTCTTCCAAAAGTTTAGAACTGGGAGTTTCTCAAACAGCATAGTGTTTGCTATGCTACTATGGCCATTTACCATTATGTGTTCAGCTTCCTCTCTACTTATTATTCAGTACCAGATTGTTTTGATGATTGCTGCTTTATGATTTATGATATAGATCTGGGACAGCTAAGCTACCTTCCATCATATTTTTAAAAATTAATTCCCTTGATATTCTCGGTCTTTTGTTCTTCTAGGTGGATTTTGTTGTTCCTTTTTCGAGCTCTATGATATAATTTTTGGATGATATGATCAGTATGGTACTGAATAAATTAATTAATTTAGGAAGGATTGCAATTTTTATATCAGCTTGGCCTATTTATTGGCAATTAATGTTTTCCCTGTTGTTTAGATCTGATTTTATTTTTGTGAAAAAGTCCCCGCCCCCCCCCAGGTTTACCTTGGCAAATAGATTCAAAGGCATCTTACATTGTCTACAGTTGTTTTAAAAGGGATTTCTCTTTCCATCTTATGCTATTGGGTTTTATTGGTAGCATAGAGAAATGCTGATGATTTTCATGGATTTATTTTATATCCTGAAATTTTGCTAAAGTTGTTAATTATTTTGGTTAGTTTTTCATCGATTCTCTAGAATTTCTTAGGTATACCTTGTCATCTGCAAAGAGTGATACCTTTATTGACTTTTCTGATTCTATTTTTCTTCTATTATTGCTATAGCTAACATTTCTAGCAAAATGCTAAATAGTAATATATATTAATAATGGGCATCCTTGTTTCATTCCTGATCTTATTGTGAAGGTTTCTAGCTTATCTGCCTTACAGATAAAATTTTCTCATGATTTTAGATAGATGGTATTCATCACTTTAAGGAATACTCTATTTATTCCAATGTTCTTTGGTATTTTTAAAAGGGAATGCATGCTATACTTAGTCAAAATATTTTTTGTATCTATTGCAATAATTATAGTTTATCTTAGTTTTTTTATTGATATATGTTGATGGTTTTCTTAATATTCATCCCTGAATTCCTGATATAAAACCTATCTGACCATAGTGTATGATCCTTGTGATATATTGCTGTAATCTTCTTACTTTTTAAAACATCTCCTTGCATTTTGTTGAAATTTTATGCACTAATATTCATTAGGGATATTTTTATATAGTTTTTCCTCTATTTTGGTTCTTTATGATTTAAGTATTAATGCACCACTTGTGTCACAAAAGGAATTAGGTAGAGTTTATTCTTCAGCTATTTTCCTGAATAGTTTATATAGTATTTTAATTAATTTTTCTTTAAGTATTTGGTAGAATTCACTTGTGAATTAATCTGGCCTCAGGCCTCTCTTCTTAGAGAATCCATTGATGGATTGTTCAATTTCTTTTTCTGAAATATTATAGTTTAAGTATTCTATTTCCTTTTCTGTTCATCTGGGCAATTTATAGTTCTTTAAATATTCATCTCTTTCACTTAGATTATCGGATTTATTGGCATATAATTGGGCACAATAACTCCTAATTGTTTTAATTCCCTCTTCATTGTTGTAATCTCACCCTTTTCATTTTTAATACTGGTGATTTGGTTTTCTGTCTTTTTGGTCAAATTAATCAATGGTTTATCTATTTTATTGATTTTTTTACATAAAACCAACTTCTTGTCTTATTTATTAATTCAATAATTTTCTTGCTTTTGATTTGATTAATATCCCTGTGGTTTTTCAGTATTTCTAATTTGGTATTTATTCAGGGGGGGTTAATTTGTTCTTTTTCTAGTTTTTTTAGTTGTATACCTACTTTATTTATCTCCTTTTTCACTGTCTTCTTGCTTTAAGCATTTAGGGATATAAAATTTCCCGTAAATATAGCTTTAACTGCATCCCCAAAATTTTGGTGTGGTGTATCCTTGCCATTCTCTTCAGTGAAATTGTTGTTGGTTTCTATGATTTGTTCTTTGACTCACTCATTTAAAAAAAAAAATAAGGTTATTTAGTTTCCTATTAATTTTAATATTTTTCTTGATTCATTTTTTTCAGTATAATTTTAATAGCCTTATGTTCTGACTAGGATGCACTTAATATTTGTTATTTTATTAAATTTGTTTGTGAGATGATCCAAAATATTTCTGAGGGACTTGAGAGAAAGAATGCTATCTACATCCAGAGAAAGAACTGTGGGAGAAGAAACAGAAGAAAAATAACTGCTTGATAACATGAATCAAAGGGGATATGATTGGGGATGTAGATCACTCTAGTGCAAATATCAACAATATGGAAATAGGTCTTGATCAGTGTAAAACCCAGTAAAAACCAGTGTAAAACCCAGTGGAATTATACATTGGTTATGGGAGGGGTGTGGGAGAAGGGGAGGGAAAGAACATGAATCATGTAATCATGGAAAATTTTTCTTAATTGACCAATAAAATAAAATTTATAAAGGAGTTTCCTTTTATAGAGGGGGAAATAAATTTGTATGTGAGGCTTTTATATTATATTAGAGGATCATTTTTTGAAGGTGTCATGTATTGCTGAGGAAAAGGATACATTCCTTTATTTTCCCATTCAGTTTTCTCCTGAGGTCTATCAAATCTAACTTTTCTAAAATTCTATTCACCTCCTTGTTTTTTTTTGGTTGTTTTTCTGTTTTATTTTATTTATCTAGTTATAAGAAGGGTTGTTGTGAGGATGAAGTGAGATGATCATTGTAAAGTATCTAACATGGTACCTAGCACATAAAGATGCTATATAAGTGTCAGTTAACATTTTGTTTGCTACCCTTGAATAGCCTTCCATGGGACATTTTAATTTAAACAATTAAATATATCTACAAAATAATGTGCTGTACTCAAACATTGTATTTGTTCATAAAAATTGGTTAGATCATCATTTTGATAATTTTCATTGAGACTCTCCCTACATATCTAGTTACTAACATGGCAGCTCTCATTCATGATTCCACTGATACCTCAAATTTTTATGTTTAAAATAGACCTTGTTATCTTTCTCTCAAATTTATTTACTCTTCTGCCTTCACTGTTGTTGTCAGTGGCATCACTGATACGCATGTTCAAAACCTTGCTAGGGTCATGCAGTGGACAAGAGTGCTGGACTTGGAGTCTGGAAGACATAAATTCAAATCTCATCTCAGACATTTACTAGCTGCGCAACCCTTAGAAAATCACTTAACCTTTCCCAGCCTTAATTTCCTTCTATATTATTACCTCATAATGTAGAGGTGACCGAGTTCTTGAAATCTATGCCAGGGTATTTTATTCCCTCTCTGGTTCTGCCAGTCAGAAAAAGCTTTGCCTATGTCTTGGTCACAGACGTGTGGCCCCATTAGTAGATGGAATCTGTATTCCAAGGAACACTGTCTAATGCATGGTTTGGCTTATCCTATGGTGGAATTGTTTTTAGTCATGGCAAGCCATGAAACAAAGAAAAATAGAAAATGGCGCCCAGGCACTTGTTGTTTCTCTATTGATGAGGGTAGAACAACAACACAGAAAGAACCTTCCAGAACACTTGCTAACTTTGATCTCTTAGTATTCTGAGTGGGAAATCTGGGTTCTGTGACTGGTGGGTAGACATTTTTAGAGGAGGTAAATCGTGGCAGTCATGAAAGTACTGCTATGGAGACAACTAGAAAAAAGGAGAAGAAAGTTGTAGCTAACTGGCTCATAGTTACTCCTTGGGGGAAAAAGAAAGAATGTGAAGGAACTATCTAAAGGCAACAAGAAATAGCTTTCGTTATATATTGGGTCATTGGGAACATCACTGAAGATAAGCATTTTTGAAAGTTTTATTTTGACCTAGGTCTCACTCAAGTCAATTCCTTGGCTGTTTACTTTTGGTAATGGGAGAAATAGTTCATTCAGTCATTAATGAGAGGAGGGCCAGGTAGGTAGCACAATGGGCGGGATGGCAGACCTAGAGTTGGAGGACCTAGGTATAAATCTAGCCTCAGACCCTTCCTAGCTATATGACCCCGGACAAGTCATTTAACCCTGATTGCCTAGCTCTTGCCATTCTTTTGTCTTAGAATGAATTCCAAGACAGAACTTAAAGGTTCAAAACAAATTTCATGAAAGAAAATTTCCTTAGCATAGCAGCAACCACCTAGAATTTATTCAATTGAGAAAAGTTATTTTAACTTAAGTTGCCCATCATACAATACCAGCCAAGAATCAGAGAAAGCTCCTCGTTATAGGGGAGAGTGTGCATGTGTGTATGCCATCAACTAGAAAGTGATGTCAATTAGCTCAGCCTCTGGTCACCTGAGCCAACCAATAAAGAGGGTCCAAACATTTTTAAAAGAAAAACTGGCCTAA
This sequence comes from Monodelphis domestica, assembly GCF_027887165.1. Lineage (NCBI taxonomy): Eukaryota > Metazoa > Chordata > Mammalia > Didelphimorphia > Didelphidae > Monodelphis > Monodelphis domestica. Next base: position 252,558,205 of record NC_077234.1, read on the forward strand.
ATTGCATGGACATAAAAGTTAAGATAATGCTAATGTTGCACCAATACCATAAAATGGTATGTATGTATGTATGTATGTATGTATGCACTGAAAATAATTATAGTGTATTTAACCAATATTAATGCTAGAGGAAGAAGAGAAATTATATGAATAACTTGGTGTGATTCTCCAAATTAAATCAACATACACTGGTGTTTGGTAACTGATATAGGAATGTGGGAAGAGTTGAAGATGGTAAAAAATATGTGAGGATACATGGTGCAGGGGGGAAAGGTATGAGAAAGTAAAAAAGACTTCTATAGACTAAACAGAAACTTTTCTTTTTCCTTTATGACATCAACATTTTCTTTTAGAAGAGAATTAATAATAGGTATGAGGCAAGGCAGGTCTCAATAACATTTCAGAAAAAATAATAATGAGATACATTAAATTGTAACAGACAGGAAAGGACTTGTTGTTGATTTAGGAGTTATTCCTGAATCTCTGGTCTGTGGACAGCCAGACCACTGACTTGTTAGGGCAAAATCGGAGTTAATAAAAAGCAAGAAGCAAGAATAATAATGATAAAAAAGAGTATAATTGAAACAGCAAAATTCTGAACCATTTAAACAAGGACTAAGCAGTGATATAAGGGGAGAGGGCATCAGAAAAAGAATCAACACTGATAACAAGAAATATACGCAGATATTTTAGAGGCTATAAATCATCAAAACAAGAATACCAAAAGTGAACAGAAGTCATAGTAGTCAGCAGACACTTGATTTAAAAAGCCAAGGAGAGAAATGGTGACCCAAAGCTATGCAATGCATTTGTAAAATCATGTGATGAAGGATTATGAAAGATTTTTGAGCAGTATAAAAAAGCATTGGGAGATTAAAAAGATTGTTGAATGAAATTATAAAAAATGATTTACCTAAGCAAAGACATACCAAGGACATTAAAGGATGAAAATGGAAGGAAGATAAAGAAAAATTTAAATATCACTAAAGATTACTATAATTAACTATGAAGAATAATGGAAGTATTGTACTTGGATGCTAACATCATAGTCCCAGCACTGTCTTCAAGAGGACAAATGGGAGCAAAATGTCTCAGATTAAACAACTATTCTAGCAAGGAAAAAATAAGAGAACACCAGACAGAGTAATTAATAAAGAAAATATTAAGGAGAAAGGGCAACATATGCATTTTTATAGACCAGTTTACAAAATGGGAGGGTCAGAAAAGTAGGCAAGAGGTTATGTCAGAAAACGTTGGCCCCAGGTGCAGAATAGGTAAACCAGGGAATCCTAGAGCCCATAACTGTGTATGTAGGGAGATGGAGATGGTAGAACAAGGTCTAGTCAAGGACACCTGGAATTTTCAGCCACAACTATGATTCCAGAGCAAAATCTGGCACCCTTTGGGGTTCAGACTAGGAAGATAGTGATCAGGTCACTCCCTGACTTACTGGCCCAGTTGTTAATCTGATCTCTATGAAGAACACCATGCTTAGAATGTAGAGGAAGAAGTGATGAGAACTTCAATAGTGGGAGTCAAGATCAAACCTTGCCCCACTATTTATTTTAGAAGAGTGTAGAGTTCCATTTCAAGAAGCAAGGCTAGACAGCAGTGCAATGACCCAGGACAATTCTGAGGGACTTAGAAGAAAGAACACTCTCCACATCCAGAGAAAGAACTGTGGGAGTAGAAACTCAGAAGAAAAACAACTGCTTGATCACATGGTATGATTGGGAATGTAGACTCTAAATGATCACTCGATTGCAAATATCAATAATATGGATGTAGGTTTGGAACAATGATAATTGCTCATTGGCTACAGGAGGGGGAAGGAAGGAGGTAAGAGAAAGTACATGAATCGTGTAACCATGGAAAATATTCTTCACTAATTAAATAAATAATTTTTAAAATGTAAAAAAAAAAGCAAGGTGAGAAAAAGAAAAAATATCAATGAAAAAAATATGAATGTTCTCTTCAGATTTTTGGGTTCTTGGACAGAACTGTAATTTCTTGAGGAGGCTCTAATCATGATGTTCACTCCTAACTCAACTCATTCTCGATATTCCGTTTTTCTATCCACAGTTGATTTGTCCCCACACAAGTACCCTTTGTTCTTCCCCCTCATTTTGAAATCTCCCTTTCTAAATGTAGTTCCTTAGGTGTAGGGATAATCTTTTTAAAATTGTACCTTTATCGCTTAGCATAATGCCTGGCACACAGTAAATGTTTAATAAATGCTCTGGCTTTCTATTCAGCTAGTCATAAACCTAAAAGAAAGGACTAACTCCACAAAATTTCCAACCAAACCCAGCTGATTGAACCAGCCCCAAACAACACATACTGTCATTAGCAAATGAGTACTAGACAAAAGAACTGAAAAAGTAAAAGCAGCTTAATTTAGGACATGGAAAGCCTTATTCACATAATAGACTCCTTGAAAATTAAATTTGACCAAACAAAAAACCAGAGTTCACCTTTCAAATATTTTCCTTTGTACTGACTCTCTACCTGGAATGTCTTCTTCTAGTCACCCTCCATTTCTTAGCATACCTGACTCCCTTCAAGATTTAGCTAACATCCCCTTTCTTCAGAAGGGTTTCCCCAGGCTAACATCCTTGCCTCTATTGCTGATGACTTCCCAGGGAAGGGCATATAGTCAAAATGAACTGAATTCATATTCATGCTTGTACACTTACAATCTGTGTGTCCTTAGGTAAATCACTGTCTAACTCAGTTTTTTCATCTAAAAATGATAATAACAGTATTTACCTTACAGAGTTGTTGTGGGAACCAAATGAGGTAATATCTGTAAAAACTTTAGCAGAGCCTGGCATATACTAGCATTTAATAATTGCTTATTTCTTCTTCTTTGTTCTCCTCCTCCTCCTCCTCCTCCTCCTCCTCCTCCTCCTCCTCCTCCTCCTCCTCCTCCTCCTCCTTATTCTCTCTGTCTCCATCTCTCTGTCTCTGTCTCTCCTTCTTTCTTTCTCTCCATATTTTCTTCCCTTTCTTCATCTCCCCTGCCCTTCCTTCCCTCCTTCCTTTGATCCTGAGATTTCATTCACACTGTATATATCTTGCATGTACACAGCAATTTCTATGTTGTATGTCTCTGTCACTGAGACTTTGATTTTTAAAGGCATAGAAAGATAGGAAAAAGACTGAAATGATCTTCAGGGATTTTATGTTTGTGTTTTTCTCAAACCAAAGCAACATTTTCTTTAATATATTCAGGATTGTCTCCTTTTAAAAGAAAAGTGTAAATGTAGGAGAAATAGTTATTTGTTATAATAACTTAAGGTAGCAAATTAAATATTCCTTAAAATTTGAAAATATTTTAGAAAAAATATTTAAAGAGTCTGAAGGAAATTCAAATCTATGTCAGGAAATTGGATATTGAAAGAATGGTACCCTAGGAAGAAAGGCAAATAAATTGCAGAAGGTATTCCATTTGGTTTTACCATAGACATAGGAGCTGGTTTATTTCAGGAGAAAGCCTGGAGCCTGACAATAGTAAGAGAGTCATGCCAGTATTTCCATAGAGTCTACTCTTCTCCTATTGTTCCTCCTTATCACCTTGGAAATAGTAGTAAGGTTAAAGCAAAACTGAAGAAAACATTTCTAGGAACTTTGAACACTTACTAGTATGATGTTAAAGCAGAACCAGTGAGCATTTCCCTCATTTATTTTCAAATGGTTACCATGAGTTCAGGGTAGAAAACACATTGTTTCAAAATGAATAGAATTCTAGCTTTGAAGACAGGAATACCTTTGCATGTCTTGTCTTAGGCACAGATTGTGGGGAGACCCTTGGGGTGTCGCTTAGCTCCTCATGGCAAGCCATGATTCTCTAAGACTCTAAAAGATTCAGAGAAGGAGCCAACTAGAATTAAATGGAATTGTCTCAATTAGTCATTCCATTTACCAATGAGATCACAGTTTTAGTCCTCATTCCCATTTAGGAAGAAGTTTCAACAACAACAACAACAAGCAAACAGAGATTAAATGACTTTCCCAGACAGCTACTAATTCTGGGCTTAGAGTTCTAATCACTGTATCAATAGGAGAGGCTATATTATACAAGAGAGTCCATTTGAAGGAAGAGTACAATTTATTATGGAGGACTTACCAATATTCTGAAGTGACATCCCATGAGATTTTTGGATATTCTTAAAGGCCACAAGATGTTGTTAAGGATACTAAGCCTCAGACACAGTGAAAGGACCCAGATATGATAGACAAAAGTCTACCTACTTAAGTGTGTTGGAGGGTTAATTTTACTGGTGGGAGTTTGATGAAAGATGCAGAGATCAGTTTGGTAAGTGAATAACACTTATTTATTACAGAAGAGAAGTTTGGAAAGGAGTAGGAGGAAAGAAATGAAAGATTTTCATGTATCCATGCCTAAATCCCAACCCTATACTAAAGCTCTAAGAAAACCCTAAATCTAAGAATCTTCTTGCCTGACAAAGCAGGCCTAACTTACACTCTCTAACTACTATTAAATTCATTATCTTTCTACCCAACTAATAAGACTTTATCTCCTCCAACCTCCTAAATCCAGTATCTGAAATCAAATTGTCACAAGTCCACTGTCAGATCCTCTTGACAGAGCGACTGCTACAGCAACCCCAGAACTCTTGCTTGCTGAGAAGCCAGAAAAATGAAGTGTCTGCTCACTGAAACTTCTTTATAAAAGCTGCTCTTAAAGAGACAGTGTAAGATTAAGAAAACGTCTGCTCTTACAGAGAGAGTGAGATTAATGAACTCCCTCTAACTTGGAAACTCTGCTCTTCACGAGACAGAGTGGAATGAAGACAAAACCTTTTAACAAGCACCATCTGGAAAAGGACACTTTGAAGAAGGTTTTTGAGGGTAGGATGAATGGCAAACTCCAGGACTGCCTGGAATGTACCATATTCCCGAAAACCTGACAGGTAAGATGAACTTGACTATCTGGCTTGACAGATGGACAGTAGCAGAGATCAAGCCTGGAATTCGGGGGATTGAGGGAAGGCAACAAACTCTGGAGTGGTGAACTAACCAAACAGATATCCAAAGTTTGGACGTTTTTTTCATTGTGGAACATGGGATCATCTAGTTCAGAAATGTTAGTTCTTGGCTCAAGACAGGAAAGGGAGATTGTGGAGAGGTAGCAGAATTAACAGCATTGAGAGAATCTAGTCTTCCAAAGAGGATATTGCTTTCTTTTCTTTGAGGAATAATAAAAAACTAAACAAATATTGAATCAGAAAAACTTAAAAATATTCAGAACTTCCAGTAAGAGTTACTTCATTCTTTGGTAATGGGTGTGAGAATGTAAGAATGACATTTAGAAATGAGATACTTTCAGATACTGGACAACTGGAGTCAAAATGGAAAGGAGAAGCATCCTGTGTATGTTTGATGAAGAAAAATGTGGTGGTGGGGGTGGGGAGTTGCGTGAAGGGCAAATAAAACTGCCAAACTCTAGCACAAGGACATGGCTTGATGTCCAGTGAGGAGCCCTCTAGGAAGGGGAAGTACTTTTTGGGTTCTAAAGAAGGGATAATGAAATATAGACTGAGCATATGTAATATCAACAACTGAGAAATTGTGGAAAGGATAGACATTGGTCATCAGTGACCAGATGGAAAGGACTGAGTGACATGGTAAGAGGGATGTACTTTAAGGATAATTTCAAGTAGTCCATATAAAAGAGTGACTGAGGAGAGATGTGGTAGAGACAGCCCAAGTTTGGCCCTGAAGGAATGGAGGAGGTTTTGGAGAATTATAATTAACTTCAGATATTGGAAAGGCTGTCAAGTGGAATAGGTATTAGACTTGTTCTACTTAGTCTCAGAAGGCAGAATGAGGGGTGATGGGTAGAATTTGAAAGAAGGAGAGCCATATTTGATGTAAAACTTCCTTACAATTAGAACTATACAAAAGTGGACTTGGCTGCCTTGGGAGGAAGTGGGTTGCCCTTCACTAGAAGTCTTCAAGTAAAATCAGTGTGACCCCTTGTCTGGAGGGGATTCTTGCTCAGATGTGGGCTAGAATACATTACTTCTGAAATTCTGTTTGACTGAGATTTTGTGATTCTGAGCTTGGTTTGGGAAAGACTATATATAAGAGAATGTATAGTTTTTCCCTATTAACACCCATCACACCACATAGAGTAGGAGCTATAATAAAAATCTTCAAATTCTATCTTTACCAAATTTATAACTAAATGGAAAATAATTCACAATTTTTGCCCCTTTTTAATCATGGAATTTTTATTATTCTGTTCTGTCACTCTCTCTCTATATATGTATATATTATATATGTTATCATTTATCCTATTGCCTGTATGTACCTACTTGCTGTTTTTATGATTAATATATACAAATACATAGATTTGAAAACAGTTTTGTTCTCATGAGCTTTTAAAATCTATCTTCATCAAAATGATCTATAATAAGCAGCAAAGGCGTATTAATTGCTACAAAATGAAGTGAACAGAACTAGAAGAACACTGTATACAATAACAGCAATAAAGTATGAAGATCAACAGTGAATGACTTCAATATTGTCACCAATGAAAAGACCCAGGACAACTCCAAGAAACTCATGATGAAAAGAGAAGGAACTGAGGGAATCTAAATGCAGATTGAAGCATGCTATTTTTCCATTTTATTTCCTCCAGGAATTTTTCTCTTGTGTAAGTGATATCTGTCTTCTTTCACCACATGATGAAAGTGGAATAAAGTATTGTATAATAACACATGTTCAACCTATATCATATTACCTGCCATCTTGAGGACGGGGGGGGGGGGGGGCGGGGGGGGAGAAGGATGGGGGAAGGGAGTGAACATGAATTACAAAGTGTCAGAAAATGATTATAGAACATTGTATCAATGTACAATTTGAAAAAAAATAAAAATTTAAGAAAAAAGAAAAATATAAGGCCTACATTAGTTTATAAATCAAATGTTTATAGAGCTAAATCTATTTGACAATGTAGACTAGTCTTTTCCAAAGGATATCCTTTAAAATATTTATTATCCATGGAAACGAATAAGATATAATGGGGAAAAATCCAATGCTACTGGCATTTTTTCTTTTTTATAAAATATGAAATTGTCTTTTTAGTTTTATTTTTCAATAGATATTAATATATTTATTATATTGGTAGGAATTATGCCTATTATTATACAATATTATATTATAATATATTGCTAGGAAAATAGATTTATATTGATTCATTTTGCCTTTTATCATTGAGGCATTCTTTACCCATAGATCCAGACTAGAGATTTCAAATCTCGTTAACACATTCCAATGACCAAAAATATTTGTGGCCAAATTAGTTTGGGAACTGATTATACCTGTCACCACTTAATAAATGATTATTGATTCATCCATTCACTGGAGAGTTAACATAAGGCCAGCGAGAATGATGTTATGGAAAAATAATGTGAAATGTCTAGTGGAACAAGTGGCATGATCATGAGGTGGGGTACAGATAAAAGGTCTGAAGAAAACAGTAAAATAATAAATATATACCCCAACCAACACACATACAATTTTACAGTTTACAAAGTACTTTCCAGGCAACAACCCTTTTCGATAGGAAGTAACTCAGCAGTTTAGGGGTAAATAATGACTATAGACTGTGAAGTGCTGTCACAATGTTATAACATTTAGTGAGGAGCTTATAGTCAAAATGAATGCGAAAATAAAGTGGACTACAAGGATTACGGAGTCTCTTGGACTGTCTCCATGTTTAGAAGAAGGTTAATAACCAAATCAACAGAAAAATAATCAGGTTTGTTTCAAACTTCCAAAGAGCAGAGAATGGAAAAGAAACTCTCCTAGTTTAGGAGGCATATTAACAGTGGAGAGATGGCCAAAGAAGGCGAATGGACATGGAGAAAGTCTTAATTCCACATTACAAGAGAATCATCAATTGATGGATCCGGGATTTTTATCCCAGAGAAAAGAAGCCTCCAAAGGATAAGAGACGCCTTTTTAAATACTTAAGACACGATAAGGAATAAGTATTAGATTTATTGGGTTTGGCACCAAAGTAAATACAGGTTGGAAGTTGCAAATAGACAGATTTGAGCTTAATGAGAGGGAAAACATTACAACAACCAGCTTGCCCATAAGGGAACTAGAGGAGGTAATAAATTCCTGCCTAAGGAGATAAGAAGTCCCCCATCAAGAGAGGTATTCATGATATAGGTACGTGACTATCTGTCAGGTATACTGAAGAAAGGATTCATGTAAAGGAGTTTATCTCCAGATTTGCAGGCATAGTGAGGGAAGGAAAGAATGAAGTTTTAAAAGCACTTTGCAATACTTCAAGCATTATTGTTGCTGTCTAATTATTTTTTAGTCTTATTAGAATCTTTTAACCCTATTTGGGGTTTTCTTGTCAAAAATTACAAGAATGGCTTGCCATTTCCTTTTCCAGGTCATTTTATAGATGAGGAAACTGAGGTAAACAGGATTGAGTGACTTGCTCAGGGTAACACAGCTATTAAGTGTCTGAGGCAAGATTTGAAATCCAGAAGAGAAGTCTTCCAGACCTGGCAGTCTGTCTACTGCACCACCTTTGTTTTGTTTTGTTTTTTAATTCAAATCCCTTAATTCATTTTAAAGGATCATTGGGCTGGGGGGGGGGGTCATAGGATAAGGGCATAGAATTCATATTGCTAGCAGCTCTCTGTGGTAGCAAAGGACTAGAAAAGGAGGGGATGTCTCTCAACTGGGGAACATTTAAGCAGGCGGTGGCATATGATGATGACAGAGTCCTAGTGAAATGTGAGAAACGGGTGGCAAAAATCATTACAAGACCTACCCCGAGTTACAAAGACGGAAAGGAGCAGAATCAAGAGAAAATGCTATGGAGCCACCGAAAGATTGTTTGACGAATAATGCTCTTAGGTCCAGCTCCAGAGAAAGAACCGGTGAACAGAAAAAGCAAGACGCCGCTCTACATTCTCACGCACACACAGGGACTAAAAGTCAGCTGTGCACATGGACGATATTTTATGTGGATACCAAGGCTTCATTAAGAACGGTTTTCCTCTCCAATACAATACTGCCCCCGGGCAACGGAAAGCATTTCTTCAAGTTTAATTGTCAAAATCTAACATTACCTCCAGAGCATCTATTGGCAAGAATAGAGAACTGCCATGAGAAGAAGGAGTTAACATGATAATAGAAAACTGTGGATTTAAAAAAATAAAGATTCCCATAAAAATTACTCCTGCTAATCGTTTCTGCTTTAAAATGATAGAAATCTTTAAAAATAACTATCATATACATGTAGGTGTAAATGTGTACATATATGTAAACCGATACCCACAGTTATTTCCTTAAAGTAGACCAAGATTCAGTAGATAAATTTTGTGGGCAAGATTCTGTCTTCTCTGTTCTGTGTGTAACGCATTATACTTTTTAAAACATGTTTTTAAATTCATTTTTATTTTTTTGATCCAACATGAAATAAAACGGGCATTTCTGTTACATAACAGAATATAAATAGCCAATCCAGGTAATGTGGTGAGCCTCCATTAAGTGCTGCTGGCTTTTCTTTTTAGATCTACAAGTTCCACTGTAGCTCTGGAAGTTGTTCTGCTTATGCTGCTTCATTGTAGCATGTCTCCTGTCTTCTCTGCTTTTAAAACAATACCTCCGCGAGGCTCTTTCCTTTTCATTCTTTTTTTTCTAGAATAGCACTGCAATTTAAGAGATACTCAAGGAAACTCGTCAAACCCTCTTTGCAGTACAGAAACATGATAACATCTTTCTGAATATTGACTGTAATCGCCAGTAACACGACTCCATGTTCTTTTACATCAAAGACCACGAGGGAGGGATTCACAGATTTTGTTGAGGTTTGGACCAAGAAGAAATGCAGGTACAAGGCTACAATTGCATCCAAGAGCTACAGACTAGACTAGAGAGATAAATTTATAAGGGCAAGTAATGAAGTCAAGGTTTTGGCTTTTTTAAAAGATGCTTTTCAAAGTAGAGCCGTTCATGACAATCCTGTTGGGATTTCTCTTCCTGTAGCTAACTCAGTGGTTTATTGACATTCAACTAGGACATAGCATTATTTCTGAAGAGTCTACATTCTGGCTGTCTTCTTTTTAATTTTAAATTCATTTATTTATTTGTTCATTTGTTCAGTTAAAATACCCAGTAAAATACTCTCTACCCTCCTCATTGGAGAAGGTATCATTCAACCAAATGATATAGGCACACATACAATTATGTTTTGTTTATTTCTATTCATCTTTCTCTGGAGGTAGACATACAGAAGACATTCTTCCAATAATATTTCTGTTATTGTATACAATGTTCTCTTGGTTCTGCTCATTTCATTCTTCATAACTTCATGTCGTTTTTCCATGTTTTTAATTGACCTATTTATCATTCCTTGCATCATTTCCATCACAATCAGATGCTGCACCTTGTTTAGTCATTCCCCAGTGGAAGGGCATCCCTTTAATTTCCATTTCTTTGCTAGAACCAAGAAATCTCCTATAAATATTTTAGAATATTTAGATTCATTTTATTTTCCCCTGATAATCTTAGGAAATAAACCTAATAGTGGAATTGCGGGGTCAAAAAGTATTGTCATGCACCTACCAAAATGCCTAAAAGGGTAAAAATGGACAAATGTTGCAAGGGATGTGCGAAATGGGGACACTAATACAACGTTGGTAGAATCTGATCCAATTGCTTTCAAGAATTATCTGGAATTGTGCTCCAAGAGTAATAAAAGCGTATATACATTTCACATTTGTTCTTATTCAAATGAGAGAAGCCCGAGAAGCCTCAGGATTCAGTGAAGGAGTTATCGGTCATATTTTACAGAAGTATTTAGTTTGTGTCTACATGTGTTTGGCTTAATAAAAGTCTGTATCAAAATTTTCACTGATCTTTTAAAAATGGAAATGAAAACTGGTATAAAACTAAAACGTTATAATGTTACATTAATTAAAAACATTTAATAAGGATAAAACCTAATGGGGAAGATTTCTTATTTGTCTTGCTTATCTTTACATTGGAAGAGCAGATCTGCTGACATTGATAATGAACACGTACTTGATGGTAGCTACTCAAATGTTCACCTTATATTTCCAGATATGTTAAGTCATAACAAACATAGTGCTAGAATTAGAAGGAAATGCACTTTTTTCACTTGTTTTAGGAAACAAAAATTGAACCTTTGCACAAACAAGTGCTTATAATGGGGTTTTAATGTATGTGTTACTTTAATGCCATAGTCTTTGAAATTTGGATTCTTTCCTGTCTCCCCATCTACCCTTAGGAACAACACAAAAAACAGTGCATGCTTGAACATTTTGGGCAAATGCCACAAGAAAATACATATTTAACATAAGTATATTTTAATCATCCTTTAAACTAAGGACAGTTCAGTTATACTTAATTCTTGTATTAAAGCATTCTATTGCATGTCGTTGGGGTATATGGTCGGCTTAAGCTATCCAGATCTTCACGGGTATGTGAAATTTCAATTTTCTGTCAAACGCCGAGCGTCTAATGGTCTTCTAAAAAAAGTAGCAAAGAGCAGTTCGGTGATCTATTGTACAACTTGTCATCAGACCAAATTGTGGGACTGGGCGGATTTAATTGAATATATGATTGACTCACCAAAAGGAAAATGTTAAAAATAAATTTAAAATGCAGTCTTTTAGCATTTCATTCCAAATTGTAACACGTTCCCTTGAACTGCAATGGCATTTCCTCTCCTTACCTTTAATCTCTTTATCATTCTTAAACCATCTGATATCAGCTGCAGGTTTACTTCCGGAAGTTTTGCAAGTCAGTTGCATCAAGTCTCCCTCCATAACTGGTGATGAAAATCCACTAATCTGAGGCTTCTCAGGAACACCTAACAAACAAGCAAACAACCTATTAAAGAAAAACATCTCTGCTATTGTCAATTCATTGCTGTGAGACTTGGACCAATGTTGACAGGAATAAAGCTAAACTAGGTCAGCTGCCGACAGTGCCAAAGAGTTTTATGTACCATAATTAGCTCTATATTTTATGAATGGGTAGCAGTCCAATCAAGAATAATAAAATGAGTGTCACCGAATATGCATAAACTAAATAGTTGATCTAAATCATTCTGGATTGTTATGAGGGTGGTTTTTTTTAACAATGTAAAAATATAATTTTATCTTAAATCCAATTCTGCCCGAAAAATGCTAATATGCTCAGTTCGAAGTAGTTATCATTATAAGTGGCATAAAGTAGCTAAGTTATGAATAGCTTTGTAAATTCAAGTCTTTTTTGTCTTAAATAAACCAAGGGGTATGTAGTAGAGTGGAGAGAGAGCACACTGGCTTTGGAGTCAGAGGATTTAGGCTCAAATTCGGACTTCTAGACAACTTACCAAACCCACCTAGGTTTCCTTCATTTCATTTGTAAAATGAGAAATTTGAGACATGAAGCCTCTCTCTGAGGTGCCTTCTAGTTCAAGATCTATGATCCCATTGCTAATAAATAGGGAACGACTAGAAGGAAAACCAAGTTTTTATTGGAAAAATATTTTTTGTAACTAAGAATTTTCTAAACAAGAAATATGTCTATTATATTTGTACCATTCTGACTGAATGAATTTTTAAATATATGTGACTATATATATATTTTTTTCTCAGGGCTGTAAACCTATTAAATACTTCTTGTACTCATGAAGACAGGCAATTCCTCTCCTCTGAAAAAATACTATCTATATTACTGGTCTCCCTATTTTTTGTCAACAGACACTAGAGCAGCAATGGACAAGTTACCAAACTTCTTAATGGAAACAAAAACCATAAAAACATATTATTTCCACAGTAGAAGAAATTGTAAAATAGCTATCATTGAAAGGTAAAACTTGGTTCTAAAATATCTATGCATGCATGTTTTAAGTACTAATTCCCTTTTATAAATTCAGTGACCTCTTATTCTCCATAAAAAGGTGATAAGAGTGACCTGTATAAAAAAGCGATCTATTTTGATAGTTTTCCCCAGAAACGTAATCATACCTTTTTTATTTCTGAATTATACAGCTTCATCATCTTTCATGATAACCTTATATTAAATTGCCAAAGCAAAACTGTGATTTACCAGAAAATTTGTGCTCAGTAATGTTTGATACGTGATTACAAATATAGCATGAAATAGTTTGTTAATAGGCAATAAACATTCAAGGAAGGCTTCAAGACAAGCTTTCGATGTTAATGTGCTCTAAATAGAATAAAATGGGTGTGAGGAAGTCCCTACACATTGGGAGCAGGAAGCGGACAAAATAAACACTAGAAAAGAAGCAAAACATATCAAGCCACCCTGATTAGCGGGTACTGGTGATGCTGCTTTCCATCTCTTGGCTTGACAGCAAAAAGTGCCTTTTCATCTATGTCTTCCCATCATTTAATAAGCTGAATTCAGTCATCTATTCTTGGGATCTCAAGGTGGCTCTCTACAGAAAAACACATTAACCTTAGGCAGTTGTTATCCTGAAATACTCCATTTTTAGTGGGTATTTTTGTCCTTAATGGCACGCTTCTGAAGATTTTTCTAAAATAGTCTCAGTGGGACTCGAAAAGAAACATATTTCATATCCTATGCACAAAACCAATTCTCTACCTGGATTAACTTTAATATTCCCAGCCAAAGGAACAGCATGCATTAGGCCCTTTAAATGCAACCTCCAGCCTTTATCTAGCCAAAAGGAAGACGAGCTCAGGGACAAAAAAATCAATCTTTAAAATCGTATAACTTGTTCAGTACACAGGTGCGTTTCGATGAACTGGAGCAATTTCGACTGATTGGGCAAGTGACATTCATGGAATCGGAGGACTCGGCACTGAAACTTGACTTCCTGGGCGTCTCTGTGAATGGATCGCTTTTTGTGTGTCCCTTTAACCTTTGGGAAAACAGCACAACATTCAGAGAATGAAGTGCAAAAGAGGCAGCAAACTGCGAATACAACTACAGGGCTGAAGAAACGTCTGGGAAATGAGTGGACATTTTATAACCAAGGAGAAACCACAAAGGAAATGGGAGCCCTTTTATTCAAAGCAAAAGAAAAGTTTTCCTTTCAAATTTGGACTCTGTTGTGTCATTTGAAACCAGTAAGAATAAAGCTGTTTGCCAACTACGTTTAAGGTAGTGGTTGCAGAGAAAGTCCTATTAATTAATAAGTTTTACGAATGATAATCTCGCTCCTTCCCAATAACGATGCCCATCACATAGAAGCAGCATTAAACAACGTCTCTAAGTTTGCGCTCTACAAAGAAGACTCCATAAAAATGGCCTCAGAAATAATTTTTACAGATCTGTGAGGTCTGCACGGTGACAGTCCTCATTTCTCGGGCATCCTCAGTCAATTGCACTTACCCAGCACAGTGAGGAAAGCCTTGGAAGTCTTGACAGGCATAGTAAATAAAGAGCAGGTGTATTGTCCTTCGTCTGAGAGAGACACATCGCTGACGCTGATGCTCAGTTCATGCCAGGAAGCTCGAACCAGCTCAATCCGATTGTCCCTCAGAGCTGAGAGGCAGGAAAGGGAGACGTTTTACAAAGGGAGTCACGCAACATTAATAAAACAAACTCGCTAGCCCATTCTACACTGTAATCAGGCTACGGAACAATTTATTGCTACCCCACAGTTGGATTGCATTTCTGTTAAATCCACGTCATTCTTACAGAATTCTAGGAACTCCTGGAATGTTTTTAACACAAGTTCAAATGAACCTGAATTCTGTATCAAATAATTACTACCTTATTGCACCAGTGATGACAACAAACCAGAAAACGACCTTCTCTGTGATCCTTAACATATTTTATTCACTTTCATAATAGGACCTAAGACTACGCCTTACACTTAATAACCACTACATGTCTCTTATTGATAATAATGATGATAATGTGATAAATGAGTTCACATTCAGTATGGGCTTAAAAGTACAACACATTCATTTTAAATTCCAACCTGAATCAAAGATATTTCTCCTAGAATTCATAACCAGAAATCAATTCAAGAAACACTCAACAAAGTGCTTTGTGAACTTCAAAGGATCATACAAATGAAATGGGTTGCCATCAATATTACTGTTATTATAATTTCATTCTTGTCTTATATTTAAAGATTTTAAAATAGAAACATCATCATTGTCATTATTATGATGATATCACTTTCTAGCCTTTTTATTGATTTCAGATTGAAAGTCTGAGAATATCATTATCTTGATATTGTTCTTCTATAATTTAATGTTCAATAAAAATGACTGTATTTTATAATTGAAGAAAAGTATTCTAGAGAAAACATTTTTATGATAATTCCAATAGCACACAGAAAAACATGGAGGACACATACTTCCTCTCATTCCCACTTTTTCCCCATTCCACAAAGCCTGGAGATTATAGGTGTACACTATAATGATATCTCTTAAAATGTTGTTCTTAAACATGGATGCATCAGTGTTATATCTAGAAAGTTGTAGGCAACAATATTTAATGTTTAATGATAAGTATGTTTATTTTGATTTATTAATGAATGTTCAAAAAGGTTTTAAAACTTGTATTTTTAACATAAAGATTTGTTCCTTAGATTAAAAAAGATAACAAGCTTCTGGTCAATAATGCTAAGATGCTAAATCCTTATGTATAATTACTCAAATTTCCATTATTTCATAATCTTTATTAATCAATAGGTCTAGGCTCCTTAGAATTATCATTGAAGGATTGGATAAGTATAAATGTATTAACTTTTTTTAAAAGGAAGGAAGTAGAACCCCAAAATTTGAAGCCAGTAAATCTTGATTCCTGGGGAAATTCTCTCTTATACTGGTGAGGGATAGTTTTTAACCACTTAGAAATAAGAAAAAAATGATGAAAAAGGGAATATAATAATAATAAAAAGGGTTTCATCATGAACAGGTCATGCCAAAGTTCAATAGTTGTTGAAATCAAGCCATTCCCCAATTGACAAATGGTCAGGGAACATGAATAGATAGTTTTTAGGTGAAGAAATCAAAACTATCAATAATGACATTAAAAAAGTGTTCTAAATCCCTCCCATTAGAGAAATGCAAATCAAAGCAATGCTGAAGTACCACCTCACACCTAACAGATCCGTCAATATGACAGTAAAGGAAAATAAGAAATGTTGGAGGGGATGTGGCAAAATTGGGACATTGATTCAACCATTCTGAAAGGCAATTTGGAATTATGTGCAAAGGGCTTTAAAAGAATGATCAGCCATAGCACTATTAGGTTTGTATCCTAAAGAGAGAGAAAAAAATGTGGGAGTAGAAACACAGAAGAAAAACATATGGCATGATTTGCTTATATAGGTATATGATTTGGGGTTTTGGTTTTAAAAGATTGCTTTACTGCAAAAAAGAATAATATGGAAATAGGTATGTGTTAACATTTGTATAACCCAGTGGAAGGGCTTATTGGTTCTGGGAGTGGGGGATGGAACAGGGGAGGAAAAGAAAATGAATCATGGAAACATGGAAAAATATTCTTTAAAAAACTAAATGAACTTCCTTATTTGAAAAATGAGGTTGTAATAATAGTTATATTATTTACTTCATAAGATAATTATGAGGAATAAATATATCTATCTCTATCTCTATCCTTTATAACACTAGATAAAAGAAGAGAATAGCCCTCAAATTTATTAGCTCTCTCCAACAGTCATAAAGAATCAAATCAAATAGAACTATGGAAGATTTGCACTAAAAATGATTTTTGAGACCATCTCATCTAGTTGATGATCTAGTATACCTCCTTATGGGCTTTAATCTAGTAAATAAGATATTTTTCCTCAATTGTTGTTTAGGCAATGTTCATAGTCTGGTAGATCAAGGGAACATAAAAATGCACACAAAATTTGTAATAATATTTCTAACATCTTAATGGGAAAAACAAGAATATACATATAAGCACAAACAGAATAAGGAAATTACTTAGTTTTGTGCTTAAATAATATCATGTTGGCAGCATAATGGAGGCTATAGAAAGGGTGGAGATGAGGTAGGGAGAACAATTAGGAGATCTTTGCATTAATCTAGGTGTGAATTAGTGAGGACCTGAATTAAAATGGTAGTGATAGGAGTAGAGAGAGGGATTTGAATGCAAGAGATAGGATAATAGAATAAGTAAAAAAGGAGGTAGTAGATTCTAGATTTGAACCTGGTTCTTCTGATTTTGAATCCAATGCCCTTACTATTTGAATCCTGCTTTCAAGGAGTTAATTAATAGAGCAATGACAATTTGAAGGAGAAAAAGTAGTAATGTGTCAGAAGGATCTATTCTTGAAGTTGTACGTTTTATTTAGAAAAGGAATAGATGGCAATCTTATCAAAATTGTGGATAAAACTATGGGTCAGATCTCATCAGATGAAAATCAGTAGAGATAAATGAAAATTTCTATATCTCATTTTTTTTTCAAATAAGATTCACAAATATGGAAAAGATGTATATGTGGCTACAAACAAGTCCCTATAGAAGAGATTGTATAGATTTTAGTGGACTATGAGTTCATCATGTGTCAACTATATGGCATCAAATAAAATAAAAATCATGTATCCTAAACTATACTAAGAGAGGAGTATCCAGAATAAGGGAGTTGATAATTTATTGTTCAATCTATGAATGATATGTTATGTTCAGTTCTCAGCACCACATTTTACTGAAAAACTAGAGGGAGTTCATAGCTGGGCAAACAAATTGTTGTTTGTTCAGTCATTTTCAGTCTTTTCCAATTTTTTTTTGTGTGTTTTATTGGCAAAGACAAGGAAGTGATTTGCCATTACCTTTTCCAAATCATTTTATATATAAGGAAACTGAGGCAAATTGGTTTAAGTGACTTATCTAGGGGTATACAACTAGTAAGTGCCCAAGGTGAGATATGAACTCAGGAAGATGAGTATTCTTGACTCAAGGCCAAGCACTCTATCCACTCTACTACCTAGCACCTCCAAACAAAATAAAGAGAAGCCTAAAAACAAAGACAAAGAAGGATCAGTTGAAGGAAATGGTTATTAATAATCCAGCAAAGGGAGAAAGAAAGAAAGAAAGAAAGAAAGAAAGAAAGAAAGAAAGAAAGAAAGAAAGAAAGAAAGAAAGAAAGAAAGAAAGAAAGAAAGAAAGAAAGAAAGAAAGAAAGAAAGAAAGAAAGAAAGAAAGAAAGAAAGAAAGAAAGAAAGAAAGAAAGAAAGAAAGAAAGAGAGAAGAAAGAGAGAAAGAAAGAGAGAGAGAAAGAAAGAGAGAGAGAAAGAGAGAGAGAAAGAGAGAGAGAGAAAGAGAGAGAGAGAAAGAGAGAAAGAGAAAGAGAGAAAGGGAGAAAGGGAGGAAGGGAGAAAGGGAGAAAGGAAAAAAAGAAGGAAGGAAGGAAGCAAAGAAGGAAGGAAGGAGGAAGGAAGGAAGGAAGCAAAGAAGGAAGGAAGGAGGAAGGAAGGAAGGAAGGAAGGAAGGAAGGAAGGAAGGAAGGAAGGAAGGAAGGAAGGAAGGAAGGAAGGAAGGGAGGGAGGGAGGGAGGGAGGGAGGAAGAAAGGAAGAAAGAAAGGAAGAAAGGAAGAAAGGAAGAAAGGAAGAAAGGAAGAAAGGAAGGAAAGAAAGAAAGAAAGGAAGAAAGGAAGGAAAGAAAGAAAGAAAAAAAGAAAAGAAAGAAAGAAAGAAAGAAAGAAAGAAAGAAAGAAAGAAAGAAAGAAAGAAAGAAAGAAAGAAAGAAAGAAAGAAAGAAAGAAAGAAAGAAAGAAAGAAAGAAAGAAAGAAAGAAAGAAAGAAAGAAAGGAAGGAAGGAAGGAAGGAAGGAAGGAAGGAAGGAAGGAAGGAAGGAAGGAAGGAAGGAAGGAAGGAAGGAAGGAAGGAAGGGAGGAAGGAAGGGAGGGAGGGAGGGAGGGAGGAAGAAAGAAAGGAAGAAAGGAAGAAAGGAAGAAAGGAAGGAAGGAAGGAAGGAAGGAAGGAAGGAAGGAAGAAAGAGAAAGAGAAAAAGAGAAAGAGAGAAAGAAAGGAAAGAAGGAAGGAAGAAAGAGAAAATTGAGGAAGTCTTAATTACGAAACAGGTCTAAATTCTGTCTAGAATTTTAAATATCCTCAAAATGAATCTATATAAAAATTATTATGACAAAGGAAATAGAAGTTTTTCTGGATCTAGTCTCCCTTTTCATTGAGTGCAATTTTTCATTATTTTGCAAAAAAAAAAAAAATAGAGTTCTCTGAACCCTTGAAGAAGAGAAAAAACCCTATAGAATGACTGAAGTAGGATTCCTCAAATATCCCAGAATGAAAAGGCTAAGCCTCTAATTAGAATAGTCTGCCTCCCCAGCCTTTAAGTTCAGGCCACCCATTGGCGAGGTGATCTAATGGTTCAAAAATTTGAGCTCTGGAGGATTTAATCTTGCAGCATATAAGAAGCAATGACAAAAGAATAGAATTCTATTAGTCATTACTTAACTCTGGAGAAAAAATCATTTCCCTCAATAAACCACTGGTTTTAAATGGTTCCTAAATTACACAAATCCATACTGAGGATTCATGCTGTGTAAAATAAAAAAATCCTGGTAAACATGTCCTAGAAAAGTTAATTCAAATTCTCTACCCTTCTCTTATAGAATTTATCTGAATATTCCAAGAGCCTAATTGAATTTGAAGTCAACATATAAAGTGGAATGGATTTTAGCATTACCACTCTGATGCGTTGTGTCATTCATTTAAAAAATTCCAAAGCCTCCATTACATTTTTTACTGAACTAGTTTTCTTCTTTAGCTGCTTTGGCAAGCTAATGCCTATCATGCTGTTAACTAGTGAGTCTCACATTATTTTACTTCAATGTTTACAGTGGGACAGTAATCTATATGTCACAATGTAGCATGGCAATGATGTAATAAGACCTTTATATATTTACTGTGTAATCACTTTTAGTGACTATCAAACTGCAATCTAACAATTGCCACACAAAATTCCTTCATTAAGTCAATTATTCAGCACTTACTATGTGTCTGGCATCATGATACATGCAGAAAATAGAAAAAAAAAGACTAAAATAGTCTCTACTCTCAAGAGGTCACCTTCAAATAAGAAAAACAATATAGAATGAAATCAGTGTATACAAGATAAATAGAGGGCAGTTGGAAGGTAGCCTTGGAGGGAAAGGCACTCCGAAAAGATCATGCTTGAACTTCAGAATTTTACGTAGCTGCTCCCTCCCCAGGAATGCTGGATCGCCCTCCACTTCATGAAAGTTCTCTTTTCCCTTTGTAAGCAAAACTTTTTTTTCATTCATTTCCTCTTGCCTTGCAGTTGCTTCTTTAAATCTTTCCTCATAAACTGAATCTCTGGACATCTGTGGATCTCCAACAGAACAGCTCAGTGGTATGTGTAGTAGAGAGTAGGTAGCCTGGAAGTCAGGGAGACTCCTCTTCATGAGTTCAAATCAGACAAGAGTTGTATGACCCTGGGCAAATCACTAGTAGCCTATCTGCATCCTCTTTCTTATCTATACGATGAGCTGGAGAAGGAAATGGTAAATCAGCCCAGGGCCTTTCCCAAGAGGACTTCAAAAGGAGTCACAAAGAGTCAAACATGACCAAAATGAATGGACAAGCACCCTAGAGTTTAACACAAATCAAAAACTAAATCTTAGCAAGTGGTTCCATCACCTTTTTGCAAAGAGAGAAAAAAAAATGGAAGTAGTGTCAGATTTTACATTCTTGGGCTCAAAGATCATTGCAGATGGCAAACGAAGTCATGGAATCAAAAGATGCCGATTCTTTGGAAAGAGAGCTATGGCCAATCTGGACAGCGTACCAAAGCTGAGACATCACCTGGCAGCCACAGGTGCAGATCACCAAAGCTATGGTTTTTCCAGTAACAATGTAGGGCTGTGAGAGATGCAGTCTGAATAAAGCTGAGTATCTCCGAATCAATGCTTTGGAAATGTGTTTCTGGATGATTTTTGAGTTTCTGGGACAGCCAAGAGATCCAATGAGTCAACACTTAAAGAAATTAATTCAGACTCTACACTGGAAAGAACTTAAATACTTTGGCCACATAATGAAAATACAGGAAACAATAGAAAAGACCCTGATGTTGGTAAAGCCTGAAGCAAAAGGAAAGGGGGACAGCAGAAGATGAGATGGAGAGAGAGTACCATGGAAGCAATAAGCAGGACCTTGGAAAGACTTCAGGGCATAGTGGAAGACAGAAGGGTCCATGGAGTCACAAGAAATAAGTTATTGTAATTTCTATTCAGCCTGGTGCAAATTTGAGGTCTTTGCTGGCTTAAGTGTGTGGGAGCAGGGTGCCCTTCAGGCAGCCATCTTGCTAGAAGACTATTTGGTGATGTCTCCCTAATTTTCAATTAGCTTTTCCTTTAGGTAATCAGACGCTTTGTTATTCATTGCACACGTAGGAATCAATGATTCTATTTCATTTGCTACAGTAAAACACAGCAGAGTTTCTCTACCTATTGCTTAACTGTGTCTATTTTTATTGTTGCCTTGCCTGAGATCATTGCCACCCTGTTTTTTCACCTGCATTATAATGCATTCTACTCAAGTATTTCATTTTAACTCTGCAAATCTTTATTTTTCAGCTGTTTTTCTTATAAACAACATTTTGTTTGAATTTGAAAGGCTTCTCCATTGTATTGAATGAGTTCATCCCATCACCATTCAGATATGATTGTAAATTGTGTTCTTCCTTCCATTACATCCACTTATAATTTTTCCTTTCTTTGCTCTCTCCTCTGATTTTTTACAAAATAAAGTGAAGTTGGAGAAGAAAGGGAATGAGATCAATACTAACAAGATATCATTGAAATAGCCAGATCTTAACTGTCTTGCTCCTCTTGCCTCACCCGCCTCTAATCCTGATTGCTGGGCTGTACATTTCCTTTTTCTCCTTTTAATTTCCAGTTTCTGATCTTCCCTCATAGTTCAAGTTTGTTTTGCTGTAACTAGTGTGACTCTGTTGCATGGATCTGAGCTGTCAAACAATTTTAAACATGCATAATTAAAAGTGAATATCACTTATATGAAAACAGTCATATGATGGATGTGAACAAGGCTGAACTCCATAACATATAAGGCATTAGAAGAAAGCATGTTGAAATCTATGATTTTTAAAAAATTTACTGGTCATGTGGTAATAGTGAACTCCAATGCTATTGTCATAATATCAGCAGCGAGAAGGTAAGATTGTAAATCCGTGGAAGGGCAGGGATTGCTCCACTTGTCTATAAGAGCCACTGCTCAGCACAGTGTCAGACTGGTTTAGAAGACATTTGATTGAGTCTTGTTGAATGACTGACCAACAGTTAGGTCGTGAGGATGAATATATTAGAGAACAAAGATAAGAGTTAGTTTGGGAATTCATTAATGAGTTTAAAAGTCCATATTTGAGAGAGAACATTCCCATTGGTGAAACCATAGGTTATTTTTGAATATGTAGTCTACATTTGGTGGAATAGAGAAAAGTTCCCAAGTTCAGAGTCAACGATTTTGTTTTTAAATCTCTGGGGAATTGTAAAATTAATCTTTGTGTTGGTCCTAATATTATCTGATGTTAAAATTAGTAATCTCTGCTACTTGTGATTCAGTGAAGCTTTGGGAAATGCCGGAAGTAAAAGAGTTAAAATACAGAGACAAAACAAAGAAACATCCAACTAGCAAATCCTTTTTTCTGTTTTGTTCTTTTACAGTCATACAACATAAAACAATCTAAATCAATCTTCTGGAAAATTGGTAAAACAACCATTGCTCCAGAGCTGATATCTGGTATACCAAGTTTCAGCCTGGAGTAAATTTTTACTGAAACCATGGAAAATGGAGTTTTATAATAAAAATGCTAACAGATCCTGAGCAATAAAACTGGAAAAGTGACATGAACCCTTTGCAGGAAGCTTTTCAATGACAGGCTTTCAATTACTAAACCTGTCTTTTCTTTCTTCAAACATCTAAAAATGCCAAACCTGCGCTATCATTCTTGTATGTGAAAACGTCCTTTCATGGAAAACTAGAAAAGGCACAATGTCATTGTACCTAAAAGTTAGCATTGTGTAAAATAAATGCAAACTTGGGAGTGATGACTCCATCACTGAAAACCTGGAGGGAAGAAGTGAAGACTTCCTAGTGTTTTGCATTTTCCATGATTTTACTCATGCTGTTCCTTGTACGTGGAAAGCCTTCCTCACAATTTCACTCTATTAAAAGTCTATTCATCTTATGAAGACTAGCTCAAATGCCCCAGAATTGACTGAATTGCTATTCCCATGACATTTACCAGACACTGCCTTGTATTATGGTTTTGTGTACAGATTTTACTCTTCCTCAAATTATAAGAGAAGCACGCACGTTAGCATAGTGTCTACAGAGCTGGCCTTGAAGTCAAGGAGACCTTGGTTCATTTCTGATTTACCCACAAGCTATCTGTTCAGCTGTGGGCAAGACACTAATTTTCCCCATGCCCCACACATAGCTCTTAAGAATTATCCAGTTAAGATTGAATTGCTGACCCATTTTAGCAAAGGGAAGCTCCACACCAGGAGGCAATGATATCACAGGCTTTGAAAGCCTTTTCCTTCTGCGACTTTTACCCCTCCTTATCTCTTTCTAAAGGATATGATTAAAAGATATAACATGTATATCTTTTCATTCCACATAGTGTCAAGCACATTCGCCTACATATTCCATTAGAGGATCTATACAGAAAATACATATCTATTAGAAAAGACGAATTTGAAAACAATAAAAATGTTTTCTTCCACTGTCTTTACTTAATAAAATGTTCCATACTCCTTATTTTTATAAGAGGATAATTATATAAAACCAAAACCCTAAAATAAAAATCCAAATAAAGTAAAATGAAAAATCATATGCTTTCATCTGCATTTTGACTCCAACAATTTTTTCTTAGCATTCTTTCCCACGAGTCTCTCAGAACTATTCTGGATCATTGTATTGCTGAGGATAGCTAAGTGCATCACAGTTGATCATTCCACAACACTGCTGTTACTGTAATCAATGCTTTCTGGTTCTGATTATTTCATTCTGTATCAGTTCATGTAGGTCTTTCCAGCTCTTTTTGAAGTCATCCTTTTCATTATTTCTTATAGAACAATAATATTTCATCATCATCATATACCACAATTTGTTCAGCCATTCCTTACTTGAGGGGCATCCCTTTAGTTTCCACTTCTTTGCTACTACAAAAAGAGCAGTTATAAATATTTTTGTGCAAGTAGATCCTTTCCCATTTTTTCTACCTTTTTTATACCCAATAAATGAATGTATTACTGGATCAAAGAAAATACATTGTTTTATAGTCTTTTGGGCATATTTCCAAATTGCCATCTAGAATAGTTGGATCCATTCAGCATTCCACCAGCAATACATTACTGTCCTAATTTTGCCACATTCCCTCCAATATTTATCACTGATTTTTTCATCTAAAAACTGATGATCCATATCCTTTGACCATTTGTCAATTGGGGAATGACTTGTATTCTTTAAAAAAAATGATTAATTCTCTCTGCATTTGAGAAATGAGACCTTCATCAGAGAAATGCATCATAAAATCCACCCCCCCCATTTGTTGTTTCCCTCCTAAATGTCATTACATTGGTTTTATTTGTACAAAATCTTTTAAATTAAAAAAAGTCAAAATTATTCATTTTATATCTTATAATGTTTTCTATCTCTTATTTGGACAAAATTCCTCCCTTCTTCATAGATCTGACAAGATTATGTGTTTCTCTAAATTACTTTGTTATCACTTGTTATGTCTAAATGATATACTCATTATGGCCTTATCTTGGAACAGGGCAGTGATGGTGAACTTTTTAGAGGGGTGGGTGATGTCATCAGGCCTGCATGATAATGGGAGGGGAGCAGCCCAGCCCTGGGGCCCCTCTGGTTTTCTAGTAAGGAACTCTGGTGAACTCTTTGCTGGGACAATGGCTCTGAGTGCCTTCTCTGGCACACATGCCATAGATTTGCCACCATAGGTATAGGCTGTCAGATAATGATCTCTGCTTAGTTTTTGCCATTCTCTTTTCCAGTTTTCCCAGCATTTTTTTTTGGTTAAATACTGAGTTGTTCTTATTCCAACAGATGGGATCCTTGGGATTATAAAATGCAAAATTGCTACAATCATTTACCTCTAATCTACTCCATTGTTCCACCACTTTATTTCTCTGGCAGTACCAGATTGTTTTGATTAATGCTGCTTTATAATACAATTGAGATCTGGTATTGTCTTCACATTTTTTTTTACTAATTCCCTTGATATTCTTGGTCTTTTGTTCTTCAGATGAATTTTGTTATTATTTTTCTAGTTTTATAAAATATTTTTGACAGTTTGATTGGTATGGCACTGAATAAGTAAATTAATTTAGGGAGAATGGTCATTTTTATTATATTAGCTTGGCCTACCCATTAGCAATTAATGTTTTCTCATTGTTTAGCTCTAACTTTATTTGTATGGAAATTGTGTTCATATAATTCCTGTGTTTGTCTTGGCAAATAGATTCCCAAGTATTTTATAATGCCTAGAGTTATTTTAAATGGAATTTCTCTATCTCTTGCTGGACTTTGTTGGTAATATCTAGATGTAATTCTAGATTTAATATATATATATAGAGAGAGAGATAGATATTTCAATTGTTTATTTCATCAGGAAAGTATACACTTTATGAGAAAATCAGATGTTAGAGAAATACTCTAGTGCCAAGATTGTCCTTTAAAATGTGAAGGCGGGCTTCTGGGCATTATTCTAAGACTATATTTGACTCTGTCTTGTCTTTTCATTGCACATTTACATGAACATACTCTTAGAATGGCAAGACTTGTTAGGTGAAACCAGAGCACCATAAAATAAACTTTTTAGAAAAAGTTTTATAGTCTGTAAGTAGGCATATTATTCTCAGGCAAAAACTATCTTCTTTTTTTAATTAGCAACTAAGGAACACGAAACATACATGAATAATGAAGCCATCCACCATATGCAAATATTCCTACCAAAATTATTTTAGCTTTTACCAAAAGGAGTTCTTTGTGAATGGGAAAATAGGTCGCTTTGAGAACTATTCCAACTAAAGTTATGGCTGAGAACTCCAACTATTACTCTTAATAATTGTATAAATTAAAAATTACTGATAACCCTCTATCCATTTCAGATTGTTTTGGAAGAAGATAAGAGGAAGACAGTAATGGCATTAATTTTATCAATAAAAATTTTTTTCATATTATGTTAATAACCATCAGCATTTAGTTATATCAAATTTCTTAATATAAGAATTACATACTCAAAATAATCATTTCTAATCATTTTATTCAGATCCCTAATGAAAAGAAAGTGCACATATTCAAACACTCATCTGAACAGATATATGTTATAAGAAAATAGCAATTTAAAATACAGCTAGTCCAAATAAGGGAAACCAAGATTGGTGAAACCTGGCAACCAGATCTTGTGAGAAACAGCAATAGAAATGAAGACATTTTACCCAGAGAAGAAAAGACTTGGATGGACAGGACAATTGCATTTGAATATCTGAACTCTTATTGTATGAACAAGGATAAAACATATTCTGTAGAGCACCAAAGGACTTAAATTATAGCAGCAGTTGGACGCATAGGAAGGCAGAGTTGGACTTTGTAGAGGTAAGAGTATTTTAACAATGAGAACAATTAAAAATCAATAGATAGCTTTAGGACACGGGCTGTGGGTAGTGAGTTCAATATCACTGATTTTTTTTTTTCAAACAGAAACTGGATGAAACTATGGCTTAGGGAAGAAATGCTTAATCTTGGAGTTAATTAATTTTAAAATATATTTTGATACATATTTTATGCATTTTTGAAACATTATTTGGATAAGAAATCCTTAGGCTTCCCCAGATTTACAAAGGGCACCAAAGAAGTCCAGAACAAGAGGGCACGGCAACTCTGAGGGTGGAAGAATACAAGATGGGACAAGGCCACCTCCAGGAGCTTTTCCCACAACCTCTGTCGTTCCCTGACTGTATCTTTGAAATTCACCGTAGCTCATCTAATTGTCATGGCACTGCTCTTTTTTATTGTAGGATTACTCATTTTAAATGCACCCGCTTTGCATCATCTGTCTTTAAGCATGAAGAGTCAGATTTATACCTAAAAAGCAATGTTTTAAACTAAATATGTTTAATCATTTCTAAGGCTGTGTCTAAACAACACCAGATGGAAAACAGCTCAATTTGATATTTTCAGTCTGTTTAACGACTAAATTGGATCACCTGCCAGAATGAACCAGTTGTTTGTGTGGAAACTGGTCACTGAGATGAATGGAAAAACTAATTATTCTAGAATGTTCGGATGAGTGAGTATGGATCACAATCTCCTATCTGTCCCAAAGCATACAGAAAGTACCTCCAAATGAGTACTATTATTCCTGAGTTACTACTTTGATCAATAACATGCCATTTTGAGGAAAGAGATGACAGGAAAGTCACTCATATGAGCATGCTCAGCAAAGTCAAAGAAAAGGAAGAGAAGTGTCTGACTGTAAAAATTCCTCGGAAATAGTCATTGAATTGGACTTTTACTCTTTAACTGAAGTAATGAAGAGCACTTTGACTCCTCCAGAGGAATCATTTCATCACCGTCTTCTCTGAAACAAGCCGTTTCCATTTCTATTTTTCTACTTCTTTAATATTTGACTAAATCTACGGAGACTTTTTTTAGTCTGGATCCTCTAGTCTTGGCTTCCTTCTCACTCGGATTAGATCCAGGAGGATTTGAAAAGATGACCTCAGATATCCTTTGTACTATAAGATTCTACAAATGGCGGAGTGGAGAGAGGGCTGCTTTTCAAGTCAGGAATATATGGCTTCCATCGTACTTCTGACTCTTACTCGCTCTGCGAATATAGGCCAGCCTCTTCACCTCTCACCACCTTGGAGAACTCTTTAGGAATTTATTAAGCTCCTTATGTGCTGCTCACCATGTTAAATGCCTGGGGAAAATTTTTTTTAATTTAATTTTTTTTAAAAGCAAAAAATAATCCCTGACCTTAGAAATCTCACAATATAATTTAATCTGATACTATAAATCACAGACAAGTACTTTGATTAGGAAAAGAGTTTTATTAGGGGAAGATCTCTACAAAATTACAGATCCAGACTTTCTACAACCCTGCATAAAAAAAAACAAAACATTATGCTTCTTTTAATTGAAATTCTACTAGGAAAACATGGAGAAAAGGTCATTTATTCACAGCATCCCAGAAATAACAAAGTCAGTTTATGAAATAGTGATCCAAAATGCCTAGAAATTGAGATTTTTGCTGACAGTGCTGCGTACTTCCATTTTGAAACATCATGTCAAATATTAGTATAATGTCAGTCCATAAAATAAATTCTCTCAATGAAGGAGGACAGGGACAATTTCACAACCCTTATTTCATCATGATATTTTATTTTTCAGCAAAGCAAAGGAACTTGAGAATATTCATGCTCTCTGTGCTTTCCCCTGTATTCAAATTGGCCAGCAGAGAAGCATCTGCATTGCAGTAGTTTGGGGTGTGCAGTGATTATTACTGACAGTTTCTTCTAAATCTGTGCTTTACTTCTTCACTGTCTCAAATGGAGATGATTTTGTCAGCGTAACTATTCCCTCCACAGTCCTGCGTGGTGTATAAGACACCGGTTGTGGGTTTCTATGGCCAAAATCATTCATCATCTGCTGACCAACCTTCTGGTGATCAGCCTTTCTGCATGCAGCGAGGATAGTTCTCACACAAAAGACACAGACTTCCTTCGTCAGATCTGTGCAAAAAAGATTTTCTGCCTTGATATTATATGTGCCAGTTTTCACCCATTATTTATCCACGTACTAGATGTGTCATAAAGACAGACTTTGCACGTGCATCTGTATATTTATGCTATAGATTATTATAATTATCTGATCAGCAAAAAATCCATAGACAAAATTTTTAAGAAATATTATTTCTCGAGACATATAACCATAACTAAGTCTTCCTTCTCCCACCAAAAAAATTCTTGAATGTGTTAGCAAATGATTTAAATAGGGCAGATACATGGATCTTGATCAAATAATTTGTCATTTCCTTACAGAAAATGCCCTTCAGCATTTGGTATCATTTGCAACAGTATTTGCCTAGTTCCCTATAAAAAGAAAGCTACTTGGCATTTGGACTATGCAGTGTTTGTTAGCATTCACTCTTTGCAACTGCCTACAATATACTGGTCTCATAGCCATGTGAAATCCATTTTTTGCATCTAACCGTAAAACTACCCCATGTAGTCATGTAGTGAAGCCCTGCGAGTGCATTTATATCAAAGAGACAAGAAGATTAGATGCCATGCTATTATGGAAAACACATCTACATGGCATACTGGAAAGAAATAGCATCTGGCTTCATTAGCTATAGAAACCATTACCCTATAGTTTGATCTTCTTGGCTTTTGAGAGCTTTATATTCTATAACTGGCTGGGCTTAGCTTTTGAAATACCAGGAAATAAACACATTCAGAATACTTTGGAGGAGGTTTGAATATTTCTGGTCTCCTATTTTCTGCAGCCTTCTTCAGCTCTCTTCTATACACAATGGACAGACAGCTGACCTTAGAATCAGGAAAATAGTAGGATCAAATCCTGCCTTTGACACATACTGGATAATTCCTTGAGAAATTAATTTAACTATTCAGCACCCTAATCACTCTCTAAAACAGAAATGTTCATCTTCATCCACACCAGTCATTAACCATGTCAATTAATTAAATCTCAATTTCCTTCTATGTCTCTCTCCGTCTCTTTCTCAGCTATATTTTTAAAATATCTCTTAAAATTTTAGAATACAATTTTTGATAGCCAGCGTAGGCTAAAATGGATTATGAACTGCTTTGAGGATTAGATATTAGTAGAGGGTATTTCCTCACTGGGAGTCCCCTATACCATTGAATTATAGATCTAATCCAAATAAATATATGAAATCCATTGGGAGCTGAAATTTGGCATGTTTCATTTGAAGAGAGTTGTCTTACAAAAATTACAGGAGTTCCAGTGATTACTTCTGGTTATTTCTCATTAGAGTAAGCAAATTAATTAATTATACCAAGCAATGTGCTTTGCTACTCTGTGCTAGTTCTGGAGATTTGAACATGACTAATACAAACACTTTATCATCTAGTAGAGAAAGTAAGACTACTATACAAATAATAATCAATAAACATGGCATAAGATGTACAATAAGAGATATGTTGATAATAATAATAACTAATATTTTATAGTATTTTGAGGTTTGTAAAGCACTTTACAAAAACTTATTTTATCTTCAAAAAACCTTTAAAATGGGTGCTGTTATTATCCCCATTTTACATATAAGAAAACTGAGGCAGGCTGTAATTCAGTAAATTGTCCAGGTTCAGGCGGCTAGTTAAGTCCTTGAGGCTGAATTTGAAATCAAGTTTCTTCTGTGTCTAGGTCCAGAACACTATCACTGTGCCATCCAGTTGCCTTAAAGTACAAAGTACAAGAGATTACATCAGTGAATGAAAATTATGAATGGCTTTGTGGAAGAGGTGGCAGTATAAGATTTGATCGATGGAAGTTGAAAATATGGAGACCATCCCTTCTTCCCCAACCAGAAATGCAGAGGCAGCCAAAAAATGTTTTATGGTGTAAGAAAGGCATGTCTGGCCAAAAGAGTTCCTCCATACAGGAAGAATGTCAAAGGCTTTTCCCCAACATAAGAAAATTGTTCCAGAGCCAGAGGGTGAAAGAACAACTGCTAATTGTGAAATTCCAAGGCAGAAGGCAAGGTAGAGCCTCTTGGTGATGTGATAGAAGTGATCACCAAGGCATATTGGCCAGGAAATAGTGACAAGATGATGAGGGAAGAATCAAGATGCTCCTTTCTGTGGGATAGAATTTCTCTCTCCTCATTGATTATATCCCACCCTGTGACTGCTAACAGGACCTACAGAGATGTGTCACAACTCATTTGGTTGTTTGGAAAGAGGTGAAAGCCCAAGAATAAAAATCCCAGAGCTGAGGAGCCTCCAAGGCTTTGGCCACAAGAGACAAGTTGCAAGTGAAAGTGTCATCTTGGTGAAAGAAGGAAGGGCAGCACTTTGGGGATGGCAGGTCCTACAGCAACTAGGGATTGTGAAAGAGGCAGGAAGGAAGAGAGAATTTCATGCCTGCAAAACAAAGTAAAAAGAACTTTCCAAATAGAATGTTGCCAGGAAAGTCAGTTGGAGAGTGAAGTCAGGCTGAAGAGGGAGAAGCTGGGAACAGGTCCCCTGGTAGCTTCTTTCCTAGGCGCCAAAGGCTTCAGAAGAAGGGTGATGAAGGGTGTTATCAAGGGAGGAGGAGGGTAGGAAAAATTTTAATCTATTAGTCATCAGTAGTGATCAATAGGCAACCCCAGAATATCTCTAATAGCATCTCTCTACCTCTCATAAGTATTTCTATCTCCATTACAACTAGGCACCCTGAGGTTTTCCCTAGTATCTCTCTAGTCACAGCCGGAATATCCCAATTATTACAACCAGAACTATTCTCCACAGATTATCCTTTTCTAATACAAGACAGAGTTACTCCAAGAAGAGAGAACTGCGTTCCCAGCCCTAAATCTGACCTCAGACACTTACTATCTGTATGATTCATAGCAAGTCATTTAACCAGATTTGCCTCATTTTCCTCATCTGTAAAATGAGCTAGAGAAGGAACTTAAGCCACTCTAATTTTAATCTTTGACAAGAAAACCTCAAATGGGGGCATGAAGAGTTGGACATGATGAATCAACCAAAGAACAATAATAGATTTTCTTTCTAGCCTATCAGAATAGTTAACTTGCCCTTATGAAGAAATACACGAGGCAGGACAAGGGTGGGAACCAGGTTTTGCGCTCTCCATCCCTTGATTCTTAGACATCTCTTTTCCCCAACTGCTCACATTCCCTGAGAATAAAGGTGGTAAATCCTTAAGTTTGGGCCAAATAAGCTCAGAGACCTAGGAGTTCACCTTCTTGTTTAGCTGCTGGTTCTGAGTCCAGAGAATACTACTTAAGATAATTCAGTCCTCCTCTCCTGCTCCCATTATACTCTCTATCCCTTAGCCTCATTCACTAAAAGAAGGCCAAATTTGTATAGCTTTCAAAACTGAGCAAGAACTGAATTTGCTCTGACACAGACTCTTCTGTCTTCTTTACTATAAAATGAAGATGTTAGACAAAGTCATCAACCAGTTTCCCCCAATGCTAATAGTCTTAGCCTATGAGATTTGTATACCATTTGACTCCAATTTAATTAAGCCTTAATTTTAGCTAGAGTTGAATGAGTCTTCCTCTAAGACACTGAGTGTCTAGATCATCCCTAATGTCCCTTCCAACTCTAACGTGAAACTTTGGGAGTTTGGGGGGAGCAGGTAAAGAGAAAGAAGTAAAGTCTGGCACCAAACCTTCTTCCATCCCTTTCCCTAAAAGCATTTGCCTGTTTGTTGCAAGCGTTCCCCAGACCCCCAGAAATAAGGTTTCTAGAATTTCAAATATGCAAAACACATACATACACACAGAAAACCTTAGCATCTAGGCATGAGTAATAATTGCTTTAGAAAGGAAGGTATTAAATGGCCTTATTCCTCTGGAGGTGGGTAGGTGGTCTGCCTCTCCAGCAATAGCATCATAGCAATCTGGGTTTTGCAATTCTGCTCAGGGGTAAAGTCAAAAATAAAAATTTCAACACCTATTTCTTTGGACTGAGAGCCACTTTTGCTACTATAATGTTATTTCGAAGCAGGACTGAATTTGAACCTATCACTTCATCTCCCTAGGTCTTTGTTTCTAAGGTGATCACTAAGGTCCCTTCTAGCTATAAAATCCTTTCCAAAATTTCAATAATTCTGTCTTTGTCAGAGGAAGAACATCATTATTACATGAAGCTAGCAAATCCTCACATGTCCCAAAGATCATTGAAAATCCCAGGTAGTGAAATATGATAAACCTGAATCACTTTTTTTATAATTTTTCAATTTTAAATCTCCAGTGTAACCATCACGAGAGATATTTGAATATCATAGATCTTATAAAATTTACTATTGGCTTTCATGACACTTGTTTAATATTTTATCACAGACAACTGTAGATAGTGCTCGAGGAGAAAAGTTCTCTCATTCAGAAAGGATAATTTTTTGCCATCATTGTGGTGCTCCTTTTCCTTCCCTATTCCTCACCCTGATTAGCATGGTATGTCTGGTTATTTCAGTTAGTGTTCTCTAAAAAATATCATCTGGATATAAAGAAGGAAACTATGAGTAAATTAGCTGAACATAGAATAGTATACCTGTCAGATATTTGGGAAAGGAGATATTTTAAGACCAAGCAAGAGATAGAGAATAGTACAAGATGTAAAATGAATAATTTTGATTACATTAAATTAAAAAGTTTTAATACAAACAAAACCAATGCAACCACAATTAGAAGGGAAGCAACAAATTGGGGAAGAAAAATCTTTATAACAAAAACCTCTGACAAAGGTCTAATTACTCAAATGTATAAGGAGCTAAATTGATTGTACAAAAAAAATCAAGCCAATTGATGATGGTTAAGGGACATGAACAGACAATTTTCAGATAAAGATATCAAAACTATCAATAAATACATGAAAAAGTGTTCTAAATCTCTTATAATCAGAGAGATGCAAATCAAAACAACTCTGAGGTACCACCTCACATCTAGCAGATTGGCTAACATGATAGCAAAGGAAAGCAATGAATGCAGGAGGGGATGTGGCAAAATTGGGACATTAATGCATTGCTGGTGGAGTTGTGAATTGATCTAGCCATTCTGGAGGGAAATCTGGAACTATGCCCAAAGGGTGATAAAAGACTGTCTGCTCTTTGATCCAGCCATAGCACAGCTCGGTTTGTACCCCAAAGAGATAATAAGGAAAAAGACCTGTACAAGAATATTCATAGCTGCGCTTTTTATGGTGGCAAAAATTTGGAAAATGAGGGGATGTCCTTCAATTGAGGAATGGCTGAACCAATTGTGGTATATGTTGGTGATGGAAAACAATTGTGCTCAAAGGAATAATAAACTGGAGGAATTCCATGTGAACTGGAATTACCTTTGGTAATTGATGCAGAGTGAGAGGAGCAGAACCAGGAGAACATTGTACACAGAGACTGATACACAGTGGTACAGTCAAATGTAATGGACTTCATTAGTGGCAATGCAATGATCCTGGACAATTCTGAGGGACTTATGAGAAAGAACACTATCCACATCCAGAGGAATAACTGTGGAAGTAGAAATAAAAAAGAAAAACAACTGCTTGATCATATGGGTTGATGGTGATATGAGTGGGGATATAGACTCTAAAGGATCACCCTGGCATAAATATCAATAATATGGAAATAGGTCTTGATCAATGACACGTATAAAACCCAGTGGAATTGCTTGTTGGCTATGGGTGGGGGCTGGGAGGAGGGGAGGAAAAGAACATGAATCATATAACCATGGAAAAATATTCTAAATTAAATAAAATAAGTGAATGAATGAACAAATTAATGAATAAACAAATAAAAGGGGAAAAATCATCTGGGAATAAGAACCCAGATGTGAGTTTTGGATCCAAATTAAAATCTAAAATTCACATATACATATATGTATATATTAATTCTTTATATATGAATTCATTTATATTAATTTTAAAATCTTTTAGAATTTTCAATTGTTTTCCTTTTCCAACTGTTATATAGCAAGCATAAACTTAACCCAATACCCAGCCTAGAAGTTTTAGTGGTGGCTTTCTGACTTTTGAGGTTCAAGATGTATTTCTTTCACAATACTGTTTCAATGCAGGATCATAGAGTTCCACTTTTCATTCAGGTAATCTGATTTCTCTATACTCAAAGAAGTTAAACTGAGTAATATCTTTATGATTCTGCTCTATCATAGCTACATAATATCCTCTTAAATTACAAAACAAGAAATCACCTTTTATAGTATTCCTTCCTTCTCCAAGCACTATTAAATGCCAACTATGTGCTTGGAATGTAGACAAAATTAAAGACATTGGGTTGAAACATACCAACCTGACACTACAGTGAAGTAGTAGCAAAAGGGTGCAGCGGATGTTAAGAATTACAGACACTTAATTTGACTGGTCACACTTAGATAGGGTGACCCCTAGAATTGGATAGGTACCGTAACCTCTTATTAAGGGATATGTGCTCCTTATTTCTGAGAGTACCTAGCTAGTCTTTATTGATCTCTGGGTCTAGGATCCAAATGTCAAAGAAGATAGACAACTGAGAGTCTTGGGGGACAAACTCTTGGGGAATGTCTCCACCCTCAGAGGAGTGAGTAGCCATGCCCTGTTTCTTTCTTTTTCAGGAGACATGCCCTCTTCTGCATCTTTGACCAGCAACCAGAAAATCTGAAAGATGGATGTTTCCAGCCTCAGTGGATATTCATGAGTTAGAGAGTTCTTGAGTTCCTTGAGTCAGTATTGATGGCTTTGTAGAAGGTGATTTCCTCAAATGGCACAATTAATTTTTTAGAGGAGATAAGCTTATAGGAGGTTCATATTGAACCTGAGAAAAACTTATGAGTCATAACTGGATAACTAGAAGATCTAGACAACTTTAGCTTCAGACATCAAAATGTGAGCTGAAAATGATATCTGCTGAGCAACTCCTCAAAATATCTTTAGTTTTTAAGAGAGTATAATTATGACAATGAGCTACTATATTATGCTTTAAGAATTTATTATTGTGTTCTTCAGTATTTGTTCTGGTCTCTTATGTATGTTAACAATCCTCAAGAAAATAGAGATGCTAAAGTAGATCAGACATCAAAAAGTTTGAGTTGATAGTGATGCAAAATGAATTTTATGAATTTTTGATAACTATGAACTTTGAATAACTGAACTTTGAAATATTATTTTATCAAGTATTAGAAAAATGAAGAATTTTTGTTTTAAGCATTTGGGGGAATTTAAATAGAGATCTTATGCTTCTTATTGTATTTGTACATTGACTATTTTTTCTTAGAAGGGATCATATTAATCCTTAAAAAAAAGAAACTTTCTGTTTTAGGTTTTATGTAGAAAAGTGGGAATACTAATACATTGTTGGAGGAGCTATAACTGATTCAACCATTTTGGAGAGCTATTTGGAATTATATCCAAGAGTTATATAATTGCGCAAACCCTTAGACACAGCAATATCCCTGCTGGGTCTATTTCCCAATGTGATCAGGGAGAAAGGAAAAGAACTTATGTGTTCAAAAATATTTATGGAGGCTATCTTCATGGAGGCAAAGAACTGGAAAATGAGGGATGTTCATTGATTGTTCAGTGGCTAAACAAATGGTGGTAAATGATTGCAATGGAATACTATTGCATCATAAGAAATGATGAGCAGGCTAACTAAAAAAAGCTTAGAAAGAACTATATAGGTTAATGAACAGCAAGACAGATAGAGCCAAGAGAATATCACATATTACTACAGAATTAATTCTAGAATAATAAATAGTGAACTGGCATTCAGAGAGGGAATGAAGGGTGGAAACATAAAAGATTAAATTTGTATAAACATATAGACTCTGGTCTATATGTGAGCCTTTTAGAGACCAAGTGCCCTGCCCCCCAGAGAGCCCATGCTGTGCCACTCCCTAGACCATTGCAGCATCCCCCAACCACTGCCTGGGAGGAAGTGCTCCCTTTGGTCTGCTAGACAGAGGGGCAGGTGAAGTGAAAAAAAAATGTCCTTAGCACGGTGGAGAAGGGGAAGGGAGCAACTCCTCCCAAGTCCCTCTGCCTTTCTAGCAATGAACTCAGGCAGGCAACAGCTTGTATGCCCACAGAAAGGGCTCTGTGTGCCTTTTTTGCATGCGTGCCATGGGTTTGCCATCATGGATACAGGCAATGGGTTCACTGATGCTGGGATTGTGGAGAGTCCAAGACACTTGTGAATATTTTATTAATTAAAACAACAACACTAATACTGTCATTTCTAAGGCAGAAGAACCATAAGAGCTAGGCAACTGAATTTAAATGACTTGCCCAGGGTCACACAGACAGGAAATGTCTGAGGCTGTATTTGAAGCCAGGTCTTCTTCACTCCAGGCCCTACTCTATCCTTTGTGCTATCTAGCTGTGCCTCATGTTAATCTTTTTTTCCACAAATCCTTGATATGTCACATTTAAGCTTTATTCTAGAGAATTTTCTTTCTGTGTCAGGATGAAGGAAAAACAAGAGAGAAAAGCTTAAT
This sequence comes from Monodelphis domestica, assembly GCF_027887165.1. NCBI lineage: Eukaryota > Metazoa > Chordata > Mammalia > Didelphimorphia > Didelphidae > Monodelphis > Monodelphis domestica. Next base: position 252,595,499 of record NC_077234.1, read on the forward strand.
ATCCCCCTACTCATGCACTCAGATCTCCTGTTTAAGGGAATCAGGATCTCTTTAGGATCAATCCAGTGCATCTAAGTCTGGACCCTGAACTCTGGACTTTCAACTGAAACTGGAACATATGCATAGCTATTAAGACCAGTTCTTTATCTGTACATTCTTGCTCTGGTGTGAATGTGCCAACTTGAAAACCGAATGGATGTATTTTGGTACGATTTTCAGTGGAGGCTTCCTGACTGACAATTTAATGAAACCACAGGTCAAGGTTTCCATGGTGTCGAGAGATATTGACAATGAAGATGACAGCAAAGCATCATCCCATCAAGTGGTACCAACCAAGTGGTGCACAGCAGAGAGGTTTTACTCATGCAGCAGGAGCATGCAAATATAAAAAGAGCACAAGAAAGAGTAGAGGACAGAACTGTAGAGCCGAGGTAACCTTGCAGGGCTTCAGCTAAGCATTTAAGCTAAGACAGTAATTGGCAGTGACAGTGATAGCCAAGGTGCCATCAAAAGAACAGCCCTAGTTAGCAGCATCTTGCAGTGATAGTGGAATAGCACATACAACTACTTGATAGAGGAAGAGAAGAAAATAGGCATTTATGTGATGCCTACTGTGTACCTTATTTATGTACTTTATTAAGTGCATTTTACATCTATTGTTTGACTTGATCCTCATAACAGTTCTGGGCTACAGATGCTATTATAACATTTTACAGATGAGGAAATCTTTTCTTTCCACTGAGCCACTAGCTGCCTGGGGTAGCTTGTATAGTCACATGAGTCTGTGAAAATAAAACTAGAGTATTACAACTGAGAAGCTGGAGGTGGCAGAGACTACAGCCAAGCAGTGAGAAGAATAGAACCGTGGCAGGCTTGCAGTCCTGTTGCTCCATCTTGACACATATATTGGCCCATACATGAGCCCTGTGTGCATGCCTCTCTATTCCTAAACTTCACACGTCTACACTTCCTGATGATGATGGGGGCATGTTTCTGGGAGAGTCTACCTTAGACTTGGAAGAGAAGGCACTTTCTTGTTTGGGCTTATTGTGTCCTCTTCCTACATAAACTGAAGACATCAAAGAAGCCTCTGGAGCTAAAGATCTAGTAGTGCAGAACCACCATGTATTTCAGAGCTGTGGTCGCCATCCCTAGAGGATCCACACTGAAAGGGAAAGCTGGGAGGACAACGAAGAGGGGACCTTTCATGGCTTGTAATACCAGTAAGCCTTATTGATTTGCATCAGTTTCTTGTTGGTTTTATATGACAGAGTTTTATCACAGATATTTAATTCAGATTTCTTTTCCTAAATCCATACCTCTTCTAATACTAGCTGTGTGGACTGTGCATGCGTGTCAAAGTATGAAGCTTTATTAATTTGATTTTGACTAGGAATGTGGCTTCATGGGTTGAGTTAATGCTCCCTCTCCCTCTCTTTTCTCTCCCTCTTCCTCTCCCTTTCTCCCTCTCTGCCTCTGTGTGTGTCTTTCCCTGTCTCTCTCCATCTCCCTCTGTCTCTGTCTCTCTGTCTCTGCCTCTGTTTCTCTCCCTCTCTCTCTGTAGTTGTACCCATAAGCACTTAGCACAATGACTGGTACATAGAAGTGCTTACTAAATATTTGTTGACTGACAAAAATCACAGAGGATGACAAGCATAGAAAAGTTTTTATATGAGTCACTGGAGGAAGTTTCAACTTCTAGGCAGTATAATAGCAAATTAAAGAAATCTGGACAAAATGGAAGGTGTCAACATTTTAAAGATGACATTTTAAGTGAAGGGGCTTTTAGAAAACAAATGTCAGAATATTTAGTAACTTGCTAAGGCAACTCTATGCCCAGTGAAATAATCAGTCTAAAAAATCTTAATTTATATTCATCTCACCATGAATATAATTTTTCATAGTGCTTAGCTATATCAGAATAAAACATTTCATAAGTAAAGTATGAGTAAAACAACAAATGAAAAGAAAGATAACAAGCAAAATAACAATAAGTATGATGTCAAAAATATGCACATAAAAGCAACTCTATCTAGAACTAACTGGGAGCATTGTACACGGCAGTACATTGTTATTAAATTCTACTCTAGGTACATAACACAGATTTACTGACTTTTTAAATTTATTCATCAGTTATTCTGATTTTTCCCTTCTTTTTCTTTCTTTTTTCACTTTAAAATCTTTTTTCTTATGTGGGATATCTCTCAGAGAGGGGGAAGGATACTAAGTTGAATTATGGTAATAAAATGACTTTAATAAAATTTTTAAGATTAAGTATTTATTTATTATTTATTATTTTATTAATTAAATTAATTAATTATTTTTAAGATTAAGTATTTCTACGGCAAGTATACTTGGGAGGTGTTTTTCGCAACAGAAAATAAAATTATATTCTTTCAATCTTAGCAAGGTAAAACAAAAAATTTTAAATTTAGGAAGAAAGAAATCCAATAGGCAACTTGAATGACAGAAACTAGGAATGCTAGAATGCATGAAGAGTGAGTGATGGAATGTAATTGGATAAGAGGCTTTTAAGAGTAGGCATGGCAAAAAAGACCTTTTTTCAGTCATTCAGAAGAGGAAATCGCCAAACCACACTAAAAAGACAAGGGAAAATATACCAAATTAGACACATTAGGTGAAAGCTACAATAAAGGAGCACATTGTGTTTGATTGCATTACAGATAATGCTTCTGAAATAACCTTGAATGTCTTCTGTGTAGCCAGGCTGCAATGAGATGGACGATGGAGGAGGTGTCTAAAGCACATGGAGAATGTACTCTCCAGAAGGAACCATCAAGATGGAAATTCTGTAGTGGCGCGGCAGCCACAGCGTTGAGGGGAGTCTGCTCTCTGGCACTAGGGAAATAGCACGGAGATGAGGACCTCTGAGGCCACACTGGCTAAGCACAGATTCTACTCCTGTCTTCAGTCTATTTCACGGAGGTCATAAAGAACAGACAAAGGAAATACAATGTAAATTAAATCCTATCTACTGGAATCCAAATGAGAGGTTTCATGAATCATCGACCACACAATTGTATATTTGTTCCAGCAGATCCTTTCCAATGAAGGACAGTGAACAAATAACAATAATGCCAGAACTCATGTGCCTTACAATTGGAAAGAGCTTTACCTGCGTTCTCTCACTTGATCCTCACAGCAATGCAAGGAGGCATTTCATAGATTAGAAAACTCATGCCCAGAAAGGAAAGGTGACTTTCCCAGGGTCAAACATCTCGGTAGGAAGCAGGATTTAAAATCAGATCTTCCTGAATTGACACAACACTCCCTCCCTCTAGCTGCCTAAAGCCTTCACCACATAAACAGAATTCAAAAACAGCCAGGAAGCTCCCAGCTGAAAGAAGAGTGAATTTTCATTTTTTTTTGCTTGTGATCATTATATTTTAATGGTTTCAGGGGATCAACTGTGTTGATGGAGGAAGGAGGGGCTTTGGTGCTTTGAAAAGAAAACATTTGGCCATGAAAATGGCAATATTAGAGAGAATGGAGAATATTTCACCTTTTTAGCCCAAAATGGAGGATTACCTGGCTTGCCAAGAGCCCTGATGGGGACCTTCCAGACCAAAGAGTCTGAGTTGAGCCCTCTTAAGAAGAGTGAATTTTCTAAAGGTGTTACTGAAAGCTGTGCCAGAAGAACCTCAAGCAGCTGAATGGTCACCTTCGGACTTGAATGAAGAGATGATGGACTGATCATCCCAAGGGCTCACAAGTTCAACGTCAAATTGATCATCTCACCAAGTTCCAAGGAAATTGGGAGATTTATAAATTTAACCTATTCTGGTTATTATATATATATACATATGTATGTATGTATATATATACACACCTGCTGGGCAGCAGGGGATTAAAAGATAAATAAATCAGAGGTCAGTCTCTTAAGGAGCTTTGAACCTAGTAAAGAAGTGAAAGTTGGGGGGGGGGGATGAAGAAGAGACTATGAGGACCTAATTATAATACAAGGATAAATTCTGTAAATACAAAGGCAAGAGGCAAAATTGCTCTGAGAAAATCTGAAAATCTAAGAAATCTGACTTTGAACTGAGGAAAGAAACGTGGGGTAAAGGAGTTCAAGAAAGACTTCATTTAGTGGATGACATCTTATTTAGGCTTAAAAGAAGGGAGGGGGAATCCAAGATTCATAAACTGTTTAAGAGAAGATCCCATCCTAGGCATGGTCCAACCATGGAACAGGGTTAGCCTCCAATGGGTGATGGCATACAGTTTATTTGGCTGGAATATGGCTTATGTGGAAGAAAGTCACATGAGATAAGGGTGAAAAGATAGATTGGAGTCTTTTTATGCAGATAATTTCAAGATAAAAAAATTACAATTCATTCAATAAAAAATAGGGAGCCCCTGAAGGTTTCTGAGAAGTGATAGAATGATGAATTTTAAAAGCTATTTAGGCTTCCATAGGAATGCTGTTACCAGAAAGATGTTGGAGGAGTTTACAACAATTATCTAAATTAAAAAAAAAAGCACTTGAACAAGGGACAGGTATGATGGATATTTAAGTAAAATTTAGAGAAATTGCCAATTGATGTCAGGTGTGGGTGAAAGTAAACAATCAAAGATGATTCAAAACTTAGAAGCATCCGTGACTGGAAGGATGGTGACACGATGTAACTTTTTGGATCCATAAAGAGAATCAGGGGCATGGTTTGTGTAGGGAAGGATTATTTCATATTAGAACATGTTGAGTTTAGGATACTAAGGGGACTTTATATTTAGACATCCAGTTGGCAGATAGAAGTATGAGAATGGATTTCTAGAAGGCAATTGGGAGATAGAGGCATGTACTTTTGACTTGTCTGAATAAAGATGATCATTGAAGTCATAGAGCACCTGAAATCATCAAATGATAGGTATTTTCTTTAACTGAATTTTGAGGACTTGTAAATCTTCTGATTCTCAGGAAATGTTCATTATAATGGAATTTAGTGGCAGGATGTTATAATAGAAAGTATAATAAATTAGGAATCAGATAGTCTCGGTTCTAGTTCCAATTTTGTCAGCCTCTAGTTGTGAGATGATCCATGGAGCAATTTGATTACTTTTTATCTCATGTTTAGAATAAAGCATTGTACTATGGTTGCTACAGTCATTCAGAGCTATAAAAGTTCAAGACTTTGAGATTGCAGGGAAAGAAGAAAAAAGAATCAATGATAGCAGCTACAGTATTTCACGTATGGTTAAAGAATAAAAAGCTAATGAAGTGTTAACAAAGGAAATGGCTGAGTGGCCAAAGAAGTAGGAGATGGAACCAAGGAAATGGATGGTAACAAGAAAGTGGTATCAAAAGGTAGACTACAATAAAAAATGAAAAAGAGGATAAGAGTGGGGTGAAAAAAGACTGGATTTAGTGACAGAGAGATCTGAAGGACACTGAAAAATATCAGTTCAGAAGAGCATAGGAATTGAGTAGTAAATAAGTGTAGAGGAAATGGAGGCACCATATGAAGGTCATTCTTTTAAGAAGTTTGACAATGAAGGAGAAAGAAAAAAGGGAAATAGCACTAGGAAAAAGCCCACTTATTGAAATCAATGAAGGAAAATAGATGTAGAGAATTAAATTGAGAAAGAGGCAGGTGTTGGCAGCGTGAAAGAACCCACTGTCAAAACTTGAGGTCTTATTTTTAGTAAAATAATTTTTAAGTAGTTATATAGTATCCAAGGCATGGAAGTATCTAAGTTAAGTAAATTTAATCTAAATTAATTTTTTTGCTACTTATTCATGAATCAATTAGCATTTAAGAACTGTGGGGTATAAGGTATAGGACTATACAAATACATACTAGTAAAATAAATAATCATTAAAATACCTTTTAATTAATGGCAATGTCCAATTAGGAGAACACAACTGGGGGGGGGGGGAGAAACACGTAAGCACCAACAAATCACAGGAAAAATTTCATGACTCCTTTAAGACCTTTTTTTTGTATATCAGATAATTCTCCCTATACCACCAGGTGGGGAAGAAAGCACATATTGTTGACCACAGCAGTAATGAATCACCAATATAAAAAAAATCACAACATGATGGACACGGAAATATGCCACATAATATAAGCAAACCTATATCATATGACTTGCCTTCTGGGGTAAAAGGGACGTGTGGGAAGGAGGTTGAATTAAATATAGATTTTTGGGCAGAACTAACATGGGAATTTGTTTCTTTTGGATAAGTATATTTGTCATAAGTTGTTAAATATTTATAATAAATTATATTATACTATTATGTTAAATTATATTATATACAAAAATTAATTGTAAACAAAATGTACAATTTTAAATTATAACAAAGTTTGTGGTTCTTTTTAATGGTTTCCATTTGATTTAATGTCATTTCATTATTCTAGATATAATAATTACTTAAAGCTTCCAAAAGTCCTTGAAAATCTCAAAAAATGTCCACATATTTCCTTAGACCTACTGTTATCTACTAAAAACATTAGTACATTTAAGTTATGGTGCTAAAATCAGAATTTCTATATATTCCAGAGCTAGAAATGCAACTGGAAATATCTGCTTCATTTTGGCTTTGGGGGCAGTGAATAAAAGAGGTTAATTTCTTTAGTCAGGGAAGAAATACACTGTGGTAGAGAAGAATCATTCTACCAATTAAAAGAACATGTAATCTCGATCTGTTTTGTGAATCAATTTGGAAGGTACGTGAGAAAAGCAATGTTTAAGATGAACAGAAGAGGACACCAAAGCTGACAGACTTGAGTGATGACATAATACCCTCTTACTCTAGGAGGGTGACACAAAAACGCCAAAGGACACAAAACTGTCAGTCTTGTTGTTTATCTTCTATCTGAGACTAATAAAAGAAGGTGGATGATTGACAGAATATAGACATAGGCACCATCTTAGACATACAGTTTGGACTTTTTGTGGAAAAAATAACTCACACTCTACTGATGATTTTAGTTCTGGCATATTATTTGTACTTTTCCGAGAGAACCGCCTCTCTGTTAAAATCTTTTTGATAAAGAATTTTTTTCTGCTCCATTATATTCCAATTTGCATTACTAAGTCCATTTCTCTTTTTGATACTTAAAAAAAATCAATGATAGAACCTATTTTTTAGATACCTGATTACCCTCCAAATACTCTATTTTTAAGTTTAGCTTGATTATTATGAATCAAAAGGAAAGAAAAGAAAAAGGAAGGGAAAAGAGAGATAATGAGGAAAAAAAGAGATAACCCCCCCCCCAAACTGGAATGTAAAGTCACGCTGGTTTTTCTTCAAAGTATATTATTGTTATAGAATGATCATAGCTGCTTTTAAAAATGCTTTTCTTGCTTTAGAGAGTCTTTTTCTCCCCTAAAAGTATTTCCACTTAAATTCCAATTAATGGGGAGTGTGAAATATGTTGTTCAAGAGAGAGCTACTTGAGCTTTTCTTGTATATTTATACACAGGTTGGCTGGGATATAGGTGAATGAGATGTTCCTTCTAAATATATGATTTTTCTAAATATGGTATTTATTTATTCACCCAGTGTACTGAGAGCAAATATGGCATGATACTGGTTGTGGATGAACAAAAAAAAAGAAAAAGAAAAAAGAAATTTCCTTAATCCCAGTAACTCGCAATTGTTTTGTTTTTTTAATCATGTAAATTGAAAAGAAGAGGAAAATTGGCAAGGCAACACATATGTAAAAGATTCCCATTGTAAGTCTAACGGTTTTTGGAGAGGCCAGAGGAAAAGTATGCTGAGGCAGAAAAAGAGCCTTCTGGGAGGACATTTTAGGTCAGAAGAATGGTAGAGGGGAAATTAATGGTATAGCAATGAATAAATCACTTGCTATTGGCTGGGGACTCTTTTTCATTGATATAGAAGAACTGGCCACTCCACTGCATATCTGGGGTCACTATGAGACTAAGTGACTTGCTCATAATCACAGAGCTAATATGTTTCAAAGGCAGAATTTGGACTGGAGCCCTTTTGACTCCTGGCCAATACTTTGTCCTCTATGATACACGGCTTCTCCAAATGTTTCTAGGTGATCTTAAGATAATAATATTGCTTTCATGGGAACACAGCAGCAGACTACAAATCTAAGTCTGATGAGATATGCATAGAATTCATATTGTCAATTGATTAGTCTTGCTGGGTTCTAATCATCATTAATATTTTTATTTTTTTAGCATTATCCTGAATATTTGAACCTAAGACGTCCTGACTCCAGGCTAGGTGTTCTATCCCCTGGGTAACTTAGCATCTGTGAGTAGTAAGTTTTCCTAATTATATTTAAACTCTGGAGAAAGAAAAATTCATTGGTAACTGAAAATAACCAGATTCTAGATATTTAAAATATGATGATGTTTATGCCATTTAAGATCAAATCATAGAATTTAATGTTTTAATGTTGCAAAATATCAAGTTTTTCTAAACTTTGTTTTGATTTATATAGATTTGGAGTTAGCTTTTATTTTATCTCTTGATTTGGAATTAACTTTTACTCCATCTCTTACATTTTTCTCCTAGAACATTGTGTTCATGATCTGCATAAGTAATCACATATGAGATAATAGTTTGATTTGGGGGAAAAACCCCTTTATTCTACAAGGCACTGATAGAGCTCCTAAGACAATTCAAGAGAAAACAAAAGTCTTTCATTTAAACTGTGTTCCTAATATGTCAGATTTTTCAAAAAGACATCATCTAAAATGAATGATGATCTACCTCCTTGAACAGCAACCAGCCACTCTTCAATGATAAAGCAATGGAGGACAAGGAAAAGGAATGATAGCTTCTCTGTTAGAAAGAAAGTAAATGGAAAGGGGGGGAAATAATACCTACATGAGAAAAAAAAGTATTGTCAATTCAATTATATTGTGACATTGAATCCTAGATGTAAGATGAAAGAAAACATTTACTCTGAGTACATATGTCCACTTCCTTTCTTTCTTTTAAAATTTTTAGGGTTTTCACTGGAACTAATTTAAAACATACAAACTTAAAATAGAATCCCAGATTCACAGTTTCTTTAACTCTTTAAATTTGTTTTCTAGATGTCTTGCATTGTCATCACTAATAAATATCTAATGAGTTTCTCTGTGCATAGTATGACAAGTACCAATGTGTGTCAAGAATGTAAACTGCAACCAGCAGTCATGCTTTTTCCTCGGAAGTAAACAATAATACGATATTGAAATTGCTCCATAAGTAAACTCAGCATCATGAGGTTGTTTTGTTTTATAGCACTGCAATTTTTAGCTGATTTTTACTTGTGTACAAACTTATCGAGAGGTCACAGAGTAAAATGAAAAGGCACTGGGCTAAAATTCATAACTCATGGCTCCTTGCTCCCAGCTTCGCCACTTAACTAACCATAGCATCTTAAACAAATCATTTAGCTTCAGTTCCTCATATGTAAGATGAATGATAGTGCTACTGTGCTGATCAAAAGAATGAGGATGTATGTAAAAGGGAGGACAATATTTTAGAGACCAGCATTTCCCAATCTGTGGGTCATTGATCCTTACGGCACTGAAAAATTATTACCAGCAGTCCCCAAATGCATTTGTAAAACGAAGATATTTATAGACGTATCTCATAGGACTGTTGTATGATCTAATGAGATACTATATGTAAAGTGTATGGTAAACCTTTAAGTAATACACAGATATTAGTGATTATGATTATTCATGCCAGGTATTACAATTCTGACTTAACTCCAATAAAATATGCATCATAACAATATAATAAATGAGTAAGAGTACTTTCTACATACCGAATTAATGATATCTTGGAGATATTACTTTTTTCGGATGTTGTGATTAATAAAATACAAATTCACTTAGGAATATGACAATTCAGAGTATTTCTATCAGCATATATTTTCTTAATCAGGAATTAATAGCTAGCACCTTTAAAACCCTTTAAGTTTCATGAACCTTCATACTATATCATTTGATACTCACAACAGCCCCATAAGGTAGGTGCTATTATCATCCTCATTTACAAATAAGGACAATGATACTGGCATCGCTTAAGTGACCGGCTCACTGTCCTACAGATATGCCACTCTGCCACATAACCTGTAACTGCCCATAGAGGTGCTATGCCTGGGAGTAGAAAGAGTGTGAAACTTGTTTTTAATAGATATTCAATGGGTGCTATGCTCAAAAAGGTTGGTAATCAGGGTTCAAACCATTCCTATTGTTCATGAGCAAAGCACAATAGAAAAGGTTCCATTCAACTAGATAATTGAGATATAAAAATAGACATAGAGAAAGAGGAAGGAAAAGGGAGAAAGAAAAAGGAAAGAAAGAAAGAAGGAAGGAAGGAAGGAAGGAAGGAAAGAAAGGAAAGAAAGAAAGAAAGAAGGAAAGAAAGAAAGAAAGAAGGAAAGAAAGAAAGAAAGAAGGAAAGAATGAAAGAAAGAAAGGAGGAAGGAAGGAAAGAAAGAAAGAAGGAACGAAGGAACAAAGGAAAGAAAGAAAGAAAGAAAGAAAGAAAGAAAGAAAGAAAGAAAGAAAGAAAGAGAAAAAGAGAGAAAGAAAGAAAGAAAGGAAGGAAGGAAGGAAGGAAGGAAGGAAGGAAGGAAGAAGGAAGGAAAGAAAGAAGGAAAGAAAGAAGGAAAGAAAGAAAGAAAGAAAGAAAGAAAGAAAGAAAGAAAGAAAGAAAGAAAGAAAGAAAGAAAAAAGAAAGAAGGAAGGAAGGAAGGAAGAAAGGAAGGAAGGAAAGAAAGAAGGAAAGAAAGAAGGAACGAAGGAACAAAGGAAAGAAAGAAAGTAGAAAAGAAAAGGAAGGAAAAGAAAAGGTAGTTAAGAAACAGCTCCATTTATTCTTTGGGGGATATTAGGGGCATTGGTTTATTAACCTGTCTATCACTTACTGATTCTTTCTAACACATTAAAATAATAATAAGTCACTCTGGGGCACGCTTTGTTATATGATTACTGTGTCAGTTCAGTGGTCTAAGTAACTTGGCCTTTGGCATTCTCTTGCCATAAATTGAAGTCATAGCAAAGTCCACTAGCACCTACTTCCATAACCTGTTATAAAAACTTAATATAAAAATGTTGTCTCGCCAGTGCATGGAGCAGCAGGTAAGGCGTAATTGCATTCAAGGCACGCACCTCAGGTAATAAGCGAGTATTTTATTATCATTTCAGGTGCAGGAGCCTGCCAACATTTCAGCCATCTGGGCTTCCTCGGGGCAGTATACAAGTAAAATATGGGAATAAAATATGTGAGTTGAATACAGTTTCCTTTTTATTTCCTGTGATGTGCACTAGCAACACTGAGTTCTATATTTCAGAAAAGTCATTTTATAATGTTAGTTTATTTTAAAAGACCATCAGCTTTGGCTAATTTAAACTCATTAAGCTTCTCCCTGAAAGGCCCATAAGTAATGCCTGATGACAGTTAGTGTTCAGATGGCGATTTTATAACTAGACTTTGGTGTTCTTCGCAATATAAATGGATAAACAAAAACGATCGCTCCTCAGGGGTTAATGAACGCTCCTTCTTCGCACATTTCCCACCAAATGCCGCACGATGACACCGAGGTGCAATTTATGAGTAGTTAAGCATATGCCCATCATCGTCTAACCACGATTTCACGACGTAGAAAAGGCAACAGACCACTCATAGCTAAAAGGCAGAGACGTGATCTGGGGCCGAAGACTCCCATCTTAAATCTTAAAAATGTTTATTCTCCATCAATGAGTTGTCAAGTTTTCTTGGCAAAGTCAAAACAAAGTAAAAATTGTCAAGACCGCAAGCTGACACCCGTGTCGAGAAACCAGCTTTGATGCTTTCCACTTCATACCTCATTGGCTACCGTCACCCAAAAGAAGGACACAAAAACCAAAATGAGCTTCGTATTTTGCTGAGGTGGCAGGAGGCTGAGAACAATAGAGTTTATTCTGCTTGCCTTGACTCTGCCTTGCTGACTGTGGGAGAAACAAACAGAACATGACGTGGCACTGAACATCTCCACTAAGGATGTGCGTCACTTGGGTGAGCTCTACTGTCAGAGGCAAGATGAAGCCAACGGGACTTGGGATACTCTTCAAAATTGGCGTAATGGGATTTCTGGGATCAGATGCAATAAACGTCATCAAAGAGTTCACTGCATCACCATTAAACGTCTTTAGGACACTCAGGGATGACTGAAAATGTTGGGAGGGTATTAAACATCACGTTATTCCTATGAACTCCATCCAAAGATGGACCACAAATGTCTCACTTTTCCATATCAAAATAAGGAAAATATCTTGGACTAAAAGCACAAGGACAGGCTATTTGCTGCCCCTGTCCCCATGCAGAATGGACGCTCTCCTCACGCCCGCCTCACAGAATAGCCAGTTTCTTTCAATAGTTTAGTAGTTCATAGTCACCTCTTCCCCGAGACCTTTGTTTATGCCCCTTTCCTGGCTCTCTCCTCCCCTCAGGGATCGGCGCTCTCTCCTTGTTACGTTATTATTTGTCATGCCATGCCAGCTCATTTACCCAAATCAGGAGAATGTGTGCTCCTTGAACAAGAGCTGTTTTGTCTTTGTTTAGGCTACCAGAATTTCTTGCCTATTTTAGGTGCTTAATAAATGCTGTGTTAGATAGGATCAAACTGAATGAAATGCTAAGGTTTTAGTATAGTAATTCCCAATTCTGGTTTTATAATTCTTCAAGATTCTTCAGAGTATTTAAAGGATACCATCAACTTCTTAAAATATTTTCAGGTCAAAATTATTTTTTTTAATTACATAGAGAGCCAGGTCTGAAGACGGGAGTTTCTGGCTTCAAATTTGTCCTCAGACCCTTCCTAGATGTGTGGCCATGTACAAGTCACTTTACCCCAATTCCCTAGCCCTTACTGCTCTTCTGAGCTGGAACCAAATCTTAGTAGTGATTCTACGATGGAAGGTAAAGAGTTTAAAAAATTCCAGATAATCTGAAAGTCATCAAAACTTCAGAGATATTTGGGGAAACCATAGTTTTCGCACCATAATTCACACGACCTTACCTTAAACCTCACCCATCAGGTATCCTGAGCTGAAAATTTAATGGAAATGGAAAACTAAATCCATTCCTTTTTTTATTGCCCTTAAGTTCAACAGGGCAGTAATTAAAATTGAGTTTCATCACCTTGTTCTCCAGTGTCGACATCTAAATCAGGATCCTGACTTGGGTATCAAGCCTTTTGCCAGAGCAGCATAGCATCGTGCATAATTGTGTTGACATCGGTGCTCCCTGACTCTGTTTCTGTTGGATTTGTAATAGTACACTGACAGTAAGGAAGAGAGAATAAATGTCCTTATTTTCTTCCTGAAACAAACAAGTAGCATGCACTTTCATGCAATCAATCATTCAGGAGTTACTACTCTATCCTGCTAACTGCTTCAGTGATGAACTAATTCGTGCTTACAACAGAATTAGACAGAGTGGATAAGAGCCAATAAGTCTCCTTGCGAATATCTGCAAAGAACCTGAATAAATATTGGATGGTGTGCTTTATGTTCATTAGGGAATGCATGACTTGACAGCCAGATATTAAGTGGAATAATAACAGTAAAGCCTGGCATTTGTAGGGCAATGTGCAGTTCTTAGCACTCAGACCTACATGCATTATCTCATGTCATCCCTATGGTCATCCCGTGGGGTAGATGAAGCAGATATGATTATCCTCCCTTTATCTCCCAAGAAACTAAAGCTCAGAGAGGGGCTGAAGGCCACAAGGCTCCTATAGGGCAGCATTAAAGATCTCTGTCTGCTAAGACCCAACCCATTTCTTTGAACTATTTACAATTAGGGCATCTTCTAGCTGTGTGGAGGAGGGGAATGGACAAGTGCTACTAGCTCAGCCTTGGACCATCCACATATTTGGGACTTTTGTCTTTCTGATCCACATTTTCTCCAAATTTGCCCCAAGCCACACATCTGGTAATACTGTGGTCTCTTAAGAAATGAAAGAGGATCACACATAAGCACGAGCGGGCTGCAAGAGATTACAAATGACAAATTTCAAAGGAAAAATGGTCTAAATGATACAATCATAGAAAAGAAAGGCTGAGGGAAAATAGGTTGGTATTGTGGGAAAAAGGAATCTATATTTCATAGGGGTATCCTTAAAATAGGAATAGAATTTGGACTAAACATGAAATAAAAGTAATATAGAGAAGTACAAATTAGGCGCAGAATAACAGAGTGGAAACTAGAGGGGACTGGGAGTTGGGAGCCCTGGGTTCTATCCTTACTCTGCTACTAGATGATTATTTATCTTGGACAAGTCATTTCATGGGTTTAGGTTCAATTTCCCTCTCTGTACTGAGAGCATCTGACTTGAGGACCAAGCTCTCCTACAGAAAAGGAGCGTGCCCTCTGCTGAACAGTCTATCACTGGTTGTCAAAAAGTATGAGAGTCACAGCCTCTGAAAGCTGTGCAGGAACCACTAATGCAAGGATGCACATTTTTCTCCAAGAGGGACAGGTGCTGGGCCATAGCAGAATGGTCTGCTCCAGAAACACAGTAGACTTTATTGGAAGATACCTGCTCCTGGCAGGATGAACCCTGGAAAGGAAGTCTTTGCTATGATACCATCAAAGTTATTCAAGTTGCCTTAATGACTTGCCCTATGAGCATTTACAAGAGTTCTGGACATGGAGTCAAGAACAGGAACCTGAGTTCAAATCCAGATTCAGATATTCTTTAAATGTGCAACCCTAGACTCATTATCTAACCTCTTCCTTACTTTCCTCATCTGCAAAATGGTAATAGTAATAGTACCCATTTCCCTGTGTTGTGGTAAGGATAAAAATAAGATGTGTGTAAGGTACTTTGAAAACCCTAAAATGCTATTTATCATCCTCATCATCACCATTATCCTCATCATCACCACCACCACCACCACCATTATCATAATCATCACCATCATCATCACCATCATCATCATCATCATCATCATCATCACCACCACCATCATCATCACCATCACCATCATCACCACCACCATCATCATCATCATCACCATCATCATCATCATCATCATGGAAGACTTTCCCAATCCCTCTTAATTCCAGTACCTTCCCCATGCTAATTATTTTCTATTTGTGCTGTATGTATCTACCTTGCTTTGTATATGTTTGTATGTTGTCTCCTCTCTTCTATTAAGTTCCTTGAAGGTAAGAGCTATATTTTGCCTTTTTTTGTATCCTCAACGCTTAGCATAGTGCCTGGTAAATAGTAGGTGCTTAATTAATACTTACTGATTGATGGGATTACTAAACATATTCTCCTAGTATCTGAGTAGCAGATTTAGCCAAGAAAAAGAAGATAAGTCTAAAGATGATAATTTTGTTTCTAAAAGGATTGGGAATCCAGTGTTCTTCAGTCAAGTAATTCTTCTGAATAGATAAATGACAAAATAGAGATAAGATGGTGCAATGGAAAGAATTCAGTCACTGGACTCAAGTTCTAATCTCACCTCTGCCACTTGCAATGTGTTTCACTTTGCAAAAGTCACTTAACCTCTCTTGGACTCGTGTTTTTCATTTATAAAATGAAGAAGTCAGAGTAGTTGATCTGTAGTGTCCCTTTTGATCGATGTTCATAATTACCTGGCTTATGTTTTTCAATTTAATAGCACTGAAAACTGAAAAATAATCTGATAACTTTTCCTTATTTTTGGACTATTTGAATATTTAAAAACTGAACTTTAAATGAAATGATGCTTTAAAAAATATAAATATGTATTGGATGTCATTATTTCTTTTTAATTCTCTATATTTTATTTACTCTCTTTAACCTCTAGTCACTCTTTTACTTTCTATACAATTGGTTATGTGGAAAAAATAATGGCCTGTATGCCCATGATGCTTAATTGCTCTTTTCCAGCTGCCCAGTCAGATAGAACTTCCACTTAAGGTTTTAATTACTGCTAATTTCCTAATGACAATGCTGGCAGAGAAGGAAATTTTTTTTAGAAATATTGTTTAAAAATGAAATTACTGGGCCAGCTGTACCTTTTTAGAGTTCTTCCTTGTGCCCAGGAGTTCTTTGCTGATATTCTTGTAAAAAAACTAGGCTTGCTGTCTCCACTGAACTTCTATTTTTTTATTAAATTAAAATACGTTCTTTTATGTTACACTTATTTTTGTTTGTATTATGGGTATATATATACAGAAATAAACCATCTTGCTGGATGATAAATGTTATGAAGGCAAGAACTACATCTTAATATTATTATTTTTTAAACCCTTATCTTCTGCCTTATATTCAATACTAAGTATCAGTTCCTAGGCAAGAGTTAAGTGACTTGTCCAGGGTCATACAGTTAGGAAGTATCTGGGGCACAATTTGAACCAAGAACTTCCCATCTCCTAACCTGGCTCTCTATCCAGGCTATATCTCTATTTCAAATCACCTAGCCACCCCAAGAACCACATCTTGTTAATCTTTTCATTTCTGTACACATTATGAAAGAAGAGGCAGACCTGTGCTTTTGTATGGGTATTGTCCAGTAAGGAAATACCCTTCTTTATTGACAGCAGCTGGCAAATGATCCCCAAATTATAGTCTTAGAAAGTTCCAATGAGCATTCAGTCTATGTTCCTTGGCCAGGGAGACAAGGCTAGCCTAAATCAGAGGTTTCAATTGATCCCAAGTCTTTCTGACTCAGGTGCTCACCCTCAATGGAGTATCCCATGATAGCTCTGCTTTCAGTATATAGCAGGTATTTTATAAATACCAATTGCATGATTGAATAGAGAAATTTGTAAAATGCATGTCAAGGCAATCCTCTTCTCTTTGGCTCCATTTCTTATTGGCATCTCTCTCTCTCTTTTATACCTCTCTATATTTCTCTTCAGTAACTCTCTTCTCCAATTTGTCTGTAATTACCTGCCCTAAACACTAATAATACTTTTCCATCCTCTCTGTCTATGTCCCAGTCTCTCAGTCTGTCTCTCTGTCTCTGTCTCTCTGTCTGTCTCTCTGTCTCTGTCTCTCTGTCTGTCTCTGTCTGTCTCTCTGTCTCTGTCTCTCTGTCTGTCTCTGGCTGTCTGTCTCTGTCTGTCTCTCTGTCTCTGTCTCTCTGTCTGTCTCTGTCTCTGTCTCTCTGTCTGTCTGTCTCTGTCTGTCTCTGTCTCTGTCTCTCTGTCTGTCTCTCTGTCTCTGTCTCTCTGTCTGTCTCTGTCTGTCTCTCTGTCTCTGTCTCTCAGTCTGTCTCTCTGTCTGTCTCTTGGTCTCTCTCCTTGAAAAATTCTACTCAATGAAAGGAAAGAAACTGTAGAATTCCCCAAAATAGCCAATAGGAATTTACTACCAAGGGTGAGTTGTTCCATTGGGGGAAATCTGGTCCATCAACCATACATGACTGGCAGTTCTGGGTTCAAAAGGCTATATGATCCCAACTCTCCTTTTGGTCCCCGGATCATTTCAATTCTGAGATGCCAAACAGTTGAAATGCATAAATTTAGAAAATGACCTTCTGCCAATAAAATACAAACTGCTCAATTTGCATTTTCCAATGAATGACTCAAAAATATTTGAGATGGACAATTGTCATCTTCATATCCTGCCATAGTAAGATTATATGAAGGCTGCATACCAAGTCTGCTTATTGGTCATCATTTTAATGTCCCAACTTCTTCCTTTGTGTATCGGAGAGACAGCAAGGTGTAATGAAGAGAACACTGGATTTGGAGTCACAAGGCCTCAGTTTAGACCCTGGCTCTGCTCTTTGCCTCGGGCAAATTCATCTCTTTCATATCTCAATTTTCTTAGCTGCAAAATGAGGTCTAGTAGATTGCATGATTTCTAATGATATTTCTGAATATTCTAAGAAATGACATAATTGACAAAAAATCCATTCATTATTTTTGATTATGGAGAAAAGAAGTAACCAAGGGAAACAGGGAAACACCTGAGACATTCCCTTGCTTCCATAACTTCCCCTAACCCTTGAAGCAAGGAGAACAACTCCTTCCCCCCAAACCAAAAACCAGAAAGAATAAGTAAATTTAACCAAGATTCTCTATGCTTTCTTCATGGTTCTCTTCATTGCTCGATTGCAAAATGATCAAAATTAGTTTTACATCATCTTAACTTGGCTGCTCATCGAACGTATCAGAGGGAAAAGTTTATTGTTGTTTTTATTCATTAACTTGAACAATAAATAACACCCCACACGTCCTTGTGGGTTTTTTGTTTTTATGCTTCCTATTTTAAGGATTCAAATGTTATTTCACAGTAACCATGAGGCCTATTTTTGAGAATCAGGAATTCAAAACCGACAGGATAAGCAACATTGCTGCAGTGTTGTGTTTGCTCTCATCAGCTCAGATTGGTTCAAATTTCAGGGTGAGTGTTTACACCTAGGAAATTAGCAGTAGTTACCAATTAAGGTTTGATTTGGGCTTTAATTGTTTGCCCAGAGTTAAGAAAGTGAGGACAGAAATGTTAATAATTGAGATTGCGTTTTAAAGTGTTTCCCATCAAAGGGTCAGGCTTTAAATATTTGCCAAAGAAGCAAAGAGTAGATAAATCTAATCAGGAGGCCACAAAGAGAAAAGAGGCAGGATGAGGTGAGACGCTGGAGTCCAACTGAAGACCTTGAAGACATTATCTGAGTGGAGCTTTTGTCTGCTTTAAGGCTTTGGTAGGAATCTATCAATTGCAGAAGAAAGGCAGCTGAGTAAACCATAAACAAGACACAAATAAAGCCCTTGGTGGACAGGCCTGACAAACAGGCATTTGGCCTGGGCAGTTCAGCAGGGTAGTTAGCCACAAGAAAAACAAAGAATTGAGGATCTTAAAAAGAATGATGCCTTTCGTTTTTCACACTAAATTCACAATTTATGTCCTCCTTCTCCATTCAGACATTGAACCTTCACTTTAAAAAAGAAAGTCTGAGAAAACCAAAGGATAAGGTGACTGCACATGGTACCATTGCACCATGGTCTTATTGTAGACGAGATAAAGTTGTTAGAAATGATATAAATTAGTCAGCTCGTTGGTTAAATACCATCTCTACCATTTCTTTCTTTAATCCCTCAGTGAGAAAACTTCAGACAACCTGCTAGCAAAATCTAAGCCTTCCATCTCTTATTGGGCACAGTGTGTTCCCTGAGAAAAGGCTCCTGACAGGGAACAGTGAAGGCATCTTTGATCTGGCCCCAAACAATACTGCCATCTATTCCAGCACAAGGCAACTTCCACCTCTTCCTCCCAGCCCAATGTCAAGAACCTCCAATGTAGAGAAACAACCCCTACTTTGACTTCAGGCTTCCCACCTCCTTTGAAAGTAGAAGAATGGCACCCTTCCCTTAGTAATACATATTCTCTTATTGGACATACTCTTCACCTCCCATTGATTCTGAACTCCAGGAGTAGGTCATCATTCACACCCCAAACCACAACCCTACCACTCAATTCCTCAATCTTATATTCCTGAACCCTCCCAATCCAAAGTCTCATCCTACTTCCATCCTGTCCTTCTACTGTGCCTCTGAAATACCTGTCCCATAGCTAACAAGCTTCCTTTCCTCTTAAATCTTGTCTTCTCCCACCTTCACTCCACTAGCTCTTACTGAAATGTGTTTACCCAGTGACATGTCCTCTTTGATATTCGCTCACTTTCCTCAGCATACATCATTAAAGTGAGGGAATTGGAATACTCCTTGTTCCCCAATTCTCCACTGCCATTCACATGTTCTCCCCCTGCTTCCATCATTCAATGTCCTTTTTTCCTTTGAGGATATCAACATTTATCACACATCAACATTCTATAGCTGTTGTCTCCTGAACCCAGTCTTCTTTCCTCAATGACTTTGATAACTCTCACATTTTCTCTTCCTCTCCAACTCCTATTCTCATAGTAGATTTCAATATATGTTCTGATTCTGCTTCAAATGTCCCAATCACTCAGTTCCTTAACCAATCACCTCCTCCTCCACCTAAACTCAGTCACACACAAGGGTGGTTATACCCCTTTTCTTTGTATCACTTAAAAACACAACCACTCCATTTCCAAGAATACAAAAATGTCCTTATTTGACCACAATCTATTTTTAAACCTCTCCTGCCTTCCCTAACAAAAGCCGCCTCTTCCTTTGTGCCCCTATGTCCAATTCCCTAACCCATTCTTTCTCTCCTCCTCCATCTTATCTGTCTAGTCATTCTCTTCTTTTCTTGCCCTGGTAAACTAACTCAATCTGCACTTCATCTCTTGATTCCCTAGTTCCCATATAACATCCCCAGCTTCCCCTGCCAAACTTTAGCCTCAGATCACTCCCATATACATCAAATTTGTTCCTATGTGTCTTCTGCCAAATCTGTAGAAAATCATGCAATTCTTCCAACTAGGTCCTACACTACAAATTTATATTACACAACGGAGTCCTCACTGCTAATGCTTATCAACTCACTATCCCACTCTCTACAGCACTTTTCTCAAACAATTTTATCCCTCCTCACATTTCCCCTGGATCTCCCTTTCAGCTCTTGGCTGAGCTTTGCCTCATATTTTATAGGGAAAAAATGAGGTCATTTACCTGTAAATTCCTTCCTCTATCCTCTTCTTCAGCTATGATCACTCTAGTGCCTCCTGTCACTTTCTCTTCCTTTACCCTTAACATGAAGAAGTGCCATTACTCTGTACCAAAGCTAACTTTTCTATTTGTTCATGGGATCCCATTTTAACCGCCCTTCTCCAACAGATTGCCCCCTCTGTCAACCCTACTCTTTTACTTATTTTTATTCTCTTCCAATCTAGAGATTAATTTCCTACTGACTTCAAACCTGTCCGTGTCTCTACTATCATGAAAAACTTTCCCTTAGTCCTTCTAGCTCCACTATTATCCTATGCCTCTTTTGCCCCTTTGTAGTTAAATTCCTTGAAAAGAATATGAACAATAAAAGTCTCAATTTTCTCTCCTCTCATTCTACTCTTAATTTTCTGCAATCTGACTCCAATCTTAATAACCACAATTCCTCTCTCCAAAGTTACTAATGACCTTAGTTGCCAAATCTCATGGCCTTTTCTTAGTCCTCATTCTCTTTAGCCTCTGCAGCCTTTGACACTGATGATGACTCTCTCCTCTTTGATATTCTCTTCTTTCTAGGTTTTGGACCACTTGTCTATGTTAGTTCACTTATTACCTACCTGACACCTCTATTTCTTCTTGCTGGATTCTTCTCTAGATCACCCACTCTAACTCTATGTGTTCCTCAGGGTTCTATCCTGTTTCCCTTTCTCTTCTCCTTCAATATTACTTCATTTAGTGAAATATTTAGTACTTAGATCAGCTCAGATTGATTTTATTCCCATATCAAAGCTCTTCATTTTGAAATTTACCTACCCTGCCCTAGTTTCTCTGCTGACCTCCAACCTCACATCAGTAACTGCCTTTCAGACATCACAAATTTGATGTCCAGTAGCTATCTTAAACTCATTATTTTAAAAATGGAACTCATTATATTTTACCAAACTCCCCCTTTCCTCTTTCCCCTTCTATCTTTCCTCTTGCCTTACAGGGTGATGCCATTCTTTATTCCCTCATTCTGACAACCTAGGAGTCATCCTGGATTTCTAGCTACATCTTACCCCCCATACTAATAATTTCACCTTTGTAACATCTCTCAAATACATTCTCTTCCCCCCTCCCTCCGACATTTCTACCACTTTACTGCAGGGCCTCATTCCCTCATGTCTGAATTATTGAAATAGCCTGACAGTGGGTTACCAGCCTAAAGTCTATCTGTATTCCAATCTATATCACATTAAGCCTCTACAGCTTTCCCTAAAGTGCCAGGTTGATGATGTACCAACTCAACAAACTCTGTGATTTCCTATTTTTTCCAGGATCAAATATAAACTATTCTTTTTGGTATTTTCAAAGTCAAAATATAACTCTCTCCTCCCTTTCTAGTTGTCTTTTACCATATTCCACAATAGATACTCTTTAGTCATTCCTAGCTTTTCCACAAAGACATTTCACCTCTCAGCTCTGGGCATTTTTTCTGGTTGTTCCACACACCTCCTTTATACACCCTAACTACTGATATTCCTGGTTTTAATTGGTTCCCAAATGAAATTTCGTCTTCTATAAGAAGCCTTCTCCAAACCCTCTTAATTCCAGTGCTTTCCTTTTATTAATTACTTTCCATTTATTATATACAATATATATATAGCTTGCCTAGTATATTGGATTACAGATTGTCTTCACCATTAGATTGTAGCTTTCTTGAGATCAGGGACTGTCTTTTTGCCTCTTTTTGATTCTCCAGCACTTCGTGGAGTGCCCAGAACATAATAGGTCTTTAATAAATGTTTTTGATTGATTTATAGAATGAAAATGCACTCATTAATAGATTCCTGCCAGCTTTGAGTTTATCTCTAGTGAGTCAGTCTAATAATTCCTATTTAGGAAAAAAATCAACAACATGAAGGCAACAATGGCCTTCCCATCAAATTTCCAATAGGCTGTAAACTTGGAGTTATAGATCATCCATTCGGTTATGATTCAGTGTGTAAAAATATCTTGTCAGGCAAGAATGACTAGTGGAAATTAATAATATAAAAATTCAATAGGTTACCTGAGGTCAAAAATTTAACCTTACAAATAATCTAGGGATAGTATTAGTCAGTAGTTTACATGAAGGACGTCTAAGAGTCTTCATGCACTGACAGCTAAATATGTATTAACAATATGATATAGCAACTAATAAAGCTATTGCAATATGAGTCTTCATTTTGAGTAAATTTAGAAGGAAATTGACCCTCAAACCACTTCTGAAGTATTATGCTCCATATTATGCACAGATCTCTCTTTTTTTAATCAAATCGATTAGGATACAGTTTGTCTAATGTGGATTTTAACAACAATTCAATTACAATTCAACAAACATTTATTAAGGGATTACTATGTACTTGATCCTATGCTAGGAGCTGGATAAAAAAGCCTGAAAAATAAGTCAGGCTCTAATTTCAAGGAGTTTACATTGTATGGAGGAAGGTAAGTACAATATATACAAAATAGGCATTACATATATACATAGTAATTGTCTTTCATGTATTCTTCTTATGTTGCTTCTCATTCTTATAGATGAAAATTCTTATTCAGTTCTAGTCTTCTCTCTGAAAGTCATGTGGTCATGTCAAGTCAGAAGATCATGTGAATTTAAAAATTCAATACCTAATTATAAGTATTTTTTTTCATTTTTATAAAGCCAAATGAGATTTCATAGATAAATTATTCTAGTTGCTAAGAACAATTAAAATCATGTTTTACACTGAAGGAATTTATATAAACTAAACTTCTAACTTTATGAAAATGCTGAATTTCTCCTGTAAAATGAACTTCACAAGAAAATATGATCATAGAAAAACTGTGAGCCACAACATAAGATACATTGTTTACCTCAATTCATTACAAAATTATAAAACATCAAAATTGTGCTCTTGCCACCGAATTGAAACAGAATTTGTGACTCGACCCATTATACAATAATTCTAAATGATCTAAATCTAAGTATCCTGAAAGGAATTTTTTTTAAAGCACCAACCACCCAATGACAGACGATTGAGCCTCTAAACATGAAGGGTGGGGCATTTTGTGATTGAAAGTCTGCCTGTTAACTTCTTTTTGTTCTCAGTGTTTTAGTACAGAATCCAGAGGGTGATGTGACATCCATTATATATATTAAATATTCTGAGATGTGTGAGATCTCATCTAATATCTGCAAGAAGAGGCAGCCTCATAATAAAGGTGCGCCCATCATACTTGTTCCCTGCTTAGCCCCACACGTGGTCCCCAGCTAGCCAACACCTCCCAAGGATTGTCTTCAAAGTTGGGCTGGTGATGTCTGGCTCAGAGATCCTCACTGCCTTGGTCAGCATTCTCAGACCAGCTCTCAGAAAAGAATAGCTCCGGACAGTTCTCTGATAGTAGAACCCAGCATGTCGGTAATTCATGGACTGGCCCAAATTTCTGCCAACACGTGCACATTTTCACGCACTTCTAGCAAGCTTCCAGGACCTTCTGGGCACGCCTGCTCAGCGTGTGGAGAGTCGATGCATTTTCATGACCAAAGAAGAATTCAGTCATTTCGTACAGATAAGAACTGAGACACACCCCTGCCCTGGACCGCTGGGTGGTGTTCTCTCACTCACACCGGCACCAAAGGAGTAACGCCGGAGGGAAGTCTAAGGACTCCATGCAATCACCGAGAGCAGAGCTGCAAATCTCAGCCGCTGGAACGAACCCGAGGCAGCCGATTGTTACCACCACAGCTCTGGTTGAATGAGCTATA
This sequence comes from Monodelphis domestica, assembly GCF_027887165.1. Taxonomy (NCBI): domain Eukaryota; kingdom Metazoa; phylum Chordata; class Mammalia; order Didelphimorphia; family Didelphidae; genus Monodelphis; species Monodelphis domestica. Next base: position 252,619,795 of record NC_077234.1, read on the forward strand.
ATTTGACCCTAAAGCACCTGTCCGGCCGAGGAATACCAATGAGGAGCGGAGGAGAACAGCAATTTGAACACCATCTTTGCAGGGACGAGCAGACGTGTCACATCCAGAATACTCCGAAAAAGGATAAAACTTTGGTACAACTGAGAGCTGAGAAAGCCTTTGTAAGCTTATATTGAAGGGATACCTGCAAAACTGTGCATGTATGTTCTGTATGTGAGCAGAAAATTTAAAAAATGACCATCGTTATTGACCAGAATAACGTTGAAAAATCTCCCGTCCTTTTTTTTTGAAACGTTTGCTGACTTCAGCTCATTTCATATATATTTATAATCAGGTTAAAAAGGGGAAAGACCCTTTTAAATAGAAGTAAAGCCATGGAAAAAATCCCCTGCTGTTTTTAACGTGAAGTAATTAGTCACTGGAAATAGCATTTGTAACTGGAAACCATCAGGACTATTTTATTAATTGCAAAATATATAAATACACGGTTTTATGGATCCACATCTGGAGAGCCCAGAACACTTATATTAGAATATTCATGCAGTTCCCAGCCTTGCAGAGTGGCCTTAGAGGTTAGGCGAGGTGACCTGGCACTATGGGCCAGAGGTAGACCTTGAACAGAAGCGTTGAGGTCCGCTTTCTAATCAAGATACAGCACAAATAGGATCATGGAGGTGGCTGGTGGAGCCTAAAGGAAGCCCCTTTCCATACCTTTGTCTTCTCCTAAGCAAATCAGACACTAAGATTCTAATGATAATGTTGTTTCCTGGTTTTTACCCTTTGTGAGCCTTTGTGAACTCTTTTAGGGGTTTTCTTGGCAGAGATACTGGAGTGGCTTGTCATTTCTTTCCTCACTTCATTTTACAGATGAGGAAACTGAGGCAAACGGCCATCCAGCACATCTGAGAAAGGATTTGGATTTAGGTCTTCCTGACTCCTGGCTTAGCATTCTGTCCACGGTGCCACCTCGGTGTCATAATGATATACCTAAATTACATCCACTCAAACTTCGGTTTCAGTGAAGGGCTTTTCGGGATAAACTATTCTTTTCATTGAAGATTTTTCCATTTTTGATTAAAATTGCAAGCCATTATACATAATGCCTTGAGCTAGAGAACAGCTGATGGGATGGGACCAATTCTTCAAAGTAAAACAATCATCATGGGGTCAAAATGCAATTTCAAAGGATGGGAAATGAAATGCCGGATGCATGATGAGAGAGTTTAGCCAATTCCAAGTCAGAAGTCTACGATCCAACGTGAAACACAACCACCGTCATGGCAGAATGAATGAGGGGCACGTTTTTAGAGTGCCGCTACACGACAGCACTAGGGAACCTTTGAAAATGGCTGAATTAAAGCAGCACAAACACACAAGTCAACGATAGAGGCAACGATGAAGCAACAAGAACTGAGGTGAGTATGAGATGGGATTGCAAAAAGATCCCCAGAGCCGAGCAGGAAGTGGATGCGGTTACACCCGGAGGATGCTCCAAGATTTGAAGAACCCATTACTCTATTAGCGTGGCTATTCCCATCACTGACGTGGACTACCGCCCTGCACAACCTGCGGACTCTTGGAGAGCTGTTGCCTCCTCACTCCTGCACAAGTTCCCTGTGACAAGATTAGCCACCATGTCCTTGAATGGGGGCTGGCAAAGGGAGAGTGCCGAGTGCCCATCACTGCCCACTCTCGTGGATTCTAGACCAGATTATTATTCCACACTGAACTTACACTCCACTAAAATGTCTGGGTTAAAAAGTACCCCCACCCCCACCCATGTCTTCTCTTCTCTGGGATAAATGCCCCAAATTCCTTCCAAAGGCATCTATATTGTATGATTCAAAGGCTTTTTTATTAGCCTAGTCACCTCCGACTACACGCTGCTCCATCAATTTTCCCTCAAATGCACTGTTCAAACACAGTATTACAGGTATAGTCTAACCAGAGCAAAGCACAAAAAATAATTAAATCTTGACCTCAATGTTGTCCAATTTGTCATCCCATTTCCTTTACTAGCTTGCTTTACAGATGAGGAAACTGAGGTAAACAGGTTTATGTGACGGCCAGTGCCACATAACTAGTACGTGTTTGAGGTGGATTTTGAACTCAGGACAATGAATGCTCCAGACTTCAGGCTGGACCCTCACCACTGCATCCACCTAGCTACAGTGACTAAAACACAGTAAATGGCTTGCCTTTCCACCTCCATTACCACACAGTGCTCAGAAGGGAACAGAACACGAGTCTAATAAAATGGACTTCAATAGAGTCAAACGTAAAAATCTTAACCTCGGGTTCAAGAATTAAACTTAAACTTTGAAAATTAAGGAGGATTTGCCTAGATGAGAGCTTCTCTTCAAAGGTCTTAGAGGAAACGACAATGTCCAAGGAGTGCATTGTAGGCTGCTGTGAAAGAAGCCTCATGTCTAGGTTGTTCAGTCATTTCTGCCATGTCTGACTCCTTGTGAGGCCATTTGATAGTTCTTCCACTCCCCAGGATGTGACAAAGATGACTGACATGCACTCAGTGATAGAAAGGAAGAAAGGAAGAAAGGAAGAAAGGAAGAAAGGAAGAAAGGAAGAAAGGAAGAAAGGAAGAAAGGAAGAAAGGAAGAAAGGAAGAAAGGAAGAAAGAAAGAAAGAAAGAAAGAAAGAAAGAAAGAAAGAAAGAAAGAAAGAAAGAAAGAAAGAAAGAAAGAAAGAAAGAAAGAAGGAAAGAAGGAAGGAAGGAAGGAAGGAAGGAAAGAAAGAGAGAGAGAGAAAGAAAGAAAGAAAGAAAGAAAGAAAGAAAGAAAGAAAGAAAGAAAGAAAGAAAGAAAGATTTAGTCCAGATAACTCAAGTTCTTATTCACTCTCTATTCCATTTCTTTTCAGAAAGTGTCAGGTTTCTGATTTATTCCTCAGCTCCCTGATATATTTTCCCTTTTAAGCCTAATGTTACCAGATACACCAATGACATACTGAAGCTTTATTTCTGACCTGTCTTTCTTCACCTAAATACCTATTCTCTCCCACTCTGTTTCCTAGACATCTACACACACACGCACACAGCTTAAGTCTCAAAGAGACTTGGCCAGAGTTAATAATGACTGGATTTGGGATTTTAATTCAAGTTTGATTACCACACCAACTCTCTAGATGCTATACCACGCCATTTCACTCCATACCAACATATATATATATATTTCACATATGTAATGGTACTTGACTTCATTTCCACACTTTTACACACATACTCTATTTCTTCTCCTAATGAGGTGCCATAATATAATACTAAATCCCATCCCATCCCATTAAATTTCAGGGGTATTTATACGATCAGACTTTCCTTCACCTGCCTCATGTCGCTGGGCAGTATAGATGCCTGAACAGCAACAAAAGAAATGAATCAAAAAGCTGCAGGGTGGGTGGGTGGTGCAGGGTGGGAGAGAGGTTTTTGCTTAAGCCTCAGTTTTTCATGTTGTTGGAGGTAAAGCTTCTATAAGTCCTTCGAATCTCACCGTTTTAATGAATCGTTATGTTCCCGATATAAACTAACCCCATTTGTCCCATATTCCTTTTGTCCTACATCGATTGGCTTAATGGATGGTCTGCAAAACTTGAACTGAAAAATCCATCCCCTTGTGACTCTCTCCAAGTCCGCTAGACTGATCCCGCAGTGACATAGTCTGTCACTTGGCCTTTTCAGCAAGGTTGGAAAAGCCTTGTCTTGATTAGCGTCATAGAATCCCAGACCCTCTTCATAGCATCATTAAGCTTCAAAGTAAGACTTCAGGAGAGCTTTATACTCCCAATAGATGAATAAGGGCGTCATTTTGGAACTTTACACATAAAAATGGCTCCTTATTACAATGAATTACATATACAGCAAGATATGAAAGCTCTTATGTTCACTTTATTCATTGGTAAATAGATTAGTGATTCAAAGTCTTGAAAAGTGCATTTTATTATACTATTTTGAATGGAATTATACCAAATTTTCATTTAGTTTCTATACAACTTCCATTTTGCTGTTATATTGCATTATTTTGGCAAGTTTTTCTTTCTAGTCTTTAAAAAAGTCCCTAATATCTACGCTATCCAAACATTTAATTAATTTTCCTATCCATTGCTTCAGCTTTAGAATATGTTTCTTATACTAGGTCAATAGAATAAACTCACATTTTAGAAAATATGGTAAAAAAGGAATAACAAAGTCAGTGCCACAAGTCACCCAATTCCCCAGGAAAAGGACCCTTTAAAGCCAGTTTTCCATACCTAAAAGAAGGTGGGCTTAGATTCACAATTGTACAGGTGTCTTAGTTCTTAGCATCTAAGTTGCCATGACCTTAGAGGTCTTTTACATTCGCTGACATCTCCACCCAGCTTTGTTTCCATGACTTTGAAGGGGAGGAAAGGCATTAAACTCCTCTCTATTCCCTTCCCAAATGAAAAGCCCAGCAAACCTTGAAGAAGAGAGTAAGCAGGTGGCAATCGGCCAAAGAACTCACAGGGCTGCTTGGCTGAAAATGACCTGCTGGAGGAGCTGAAACCAGATGAGCTGAACCTCAACCATAAATAAAAAAAAATAAAATAAAATAAATTTGGGTTAAGGATTCCTTGATTTGGGAGAGAGAAAAAAAGGAGAAAGAAAGGCAGGAATACAGATTGGAGTAGTCACTCCATTTTTTCTTTTTTTAAATACTTTTACGATCTGAAATTATTTCAGTTCTAAGCAGAATAGTATGGGTGGCCAGGCGAGCCAGGTTGAGCAACTTAGCCAGGGTTACACAGTGAGGAAGTGTTGGTGGTCAGACCGACTGTGCCACCTGGCTACCCTTCCATTTTTTTCTTGTTAATCGGAACGGGAAGTAGACGCTGGTATGAGGATCTTCCAGGGTAGGAAACTCTCTTCTAGCACAGGTTAGAATTTTTTCTTTAATTGCCACTTCCCTTGAATTGTCTGGAGCACTGAAATATTAAGTACCTTTCCTGGAATCATACATTAATATGCATCAGGCAAGGACTGAACCCAGGTTCTTCCTCATTCCCCAAATAACTCCCTGTCCCATACATCATACTGCTATTGAAATTTTGTTAAGATTAAAATAATTTAATGCAAAGAAATTTGGACCTGTTCTCAATAGATGTGAGTGAGAATTCTGACTCTTCACAATTCGAGTGAGAAATCTGACTCTACACTATGTACCTATAACAATTAGTGAATAATTTACCTCTTCTGAGAACCAGTTTTCTATTCAGTATAATAATTAAAATAATATTTATTATTATTACTAGATTATTACTGGATTATTTTATTAAAGTATTATTAATACTGGATTATTATTGGATGAGGGGATCTTTTTTTAATCTAGAGCTCCTAGAAAGTTTGTGCTTAAGGATTTTATTTGTTTGGTTTTGCCTTGAGGCGAGGGAAGGTTGTTTTGATTTTTCTGAGCCCCATGTCAGCTTAATTCTGTGAAGGAGACAATCATCAAAAAACTTTTACTTGAACTTAATTTTTGAGAAATTATGAAACAGTTTTGCATTAGACTTGCTCCTGGAGTTTTAGCTTCTGTTGTTTACCAGGAACATTAAGGCGATCATCAAGTGCACTGCTGGGCTTGGGACAAAAGCCAGCTTAAATGTTTATTAATGATATTACCTGAAACAGTTCTTCAGCATGCCTCTTCCTGTTCTTTGAGGGCATTTGCCTCACCACCTCCCATCCCCAAATGCTGAAGTTAAAAGAAATGAAAGAAATATTTTATATTATGTCAGGGCTTTTTTAAACTAAAGTAAATGCTGGAGTTGAATCTTATTTTAAATAACCAAATAACAGAGGACTGAATTTCCCTAGTGGAAAATGTTGCATTTCCCTACATCACCGTAGTTAATGTAATTATCTTAGTACCAATGACAATTCCTATGTGAGGGGAAAAAATAGAAGTAGACAGCTAATGTCCAAGGAACTAATTGCCTTTACTTATGGATAGATCATGAAATTCAGATAGTGTCTATTTTCAAATGCATCATTTCCATATAAGAAACCTGAATAAACTAAATATACCTTATTTATTGAGCAATTAAAAAAAAACTAAATACCTACTAACATGCAACAGTATTTTCCCCATCTAAATCTTCGAAATTACCTACAATATTTCCTTTTTTAAAAATAAAACCTTTACCTTTTATCTTAGAATCAATACTATGTATTGGTTCTAAGACAGAAGAGTGGTAAGGGTTAGGCAATGGAGGTTAAGTGACTTGCCCAGGGTCACACAGATGAGAAGTGTCTGAGGTAAAATTTGAACCCAGCATCTCCCATCTCTAGACCTGGCTCTCAATCCACCAAGCTACCCAGCTGGCCCTAAAATATTTCTTCTTAATATTTTTTCATACTGTGCCATATAAGAGATTCTGTCCAGATACCTGCTCAGTGAGAGCTCCCAAACCTGTGTTGTTAATATTTCAGTGGCTCTATGATTCATTTAGACGTAGAATTTCCATGATTTTTTCCCTAAACCTTTCCCCACCTAATAGGACCACTTATGTCCCAACCCTGAGAGATTTTACTTTTATAGGAAACACATAAATTGACAATTTACATTTTTTGTTTTGTCTTAATAGTAAAACATTATATATATATATATGTATGTATGTATTCATATGTTACTATTTTAGGGTTTTTACTCCTTAACAGGCAGCAACAAGATCAATGCAGATTATTAATTTTTATATATAATGCTGATGCTATCAATATTGGAAATGTAATATCTAATGAGCAATATTTATGTACTAAGGCCTCCCAGATATCTTAAATGGATATTATGAGGATAAATTTCATCAATATGCCAACGAATCTTCAAGATCAATAGTGTAAGTACTCATTCATGATGAAGAACATAATACATCCCTATCTTTTCATCACAAAATATGCTTGTCCACATTCTCTTATAGATCTATTGTGTAGGTGAACAAAAAAAACAAACATCTACAATCACGATCTACTTTCCAGGCTTCTTGTGAAGCTAAAGAATAGCTGTTGCTATTTATATGAAAGAGATTCTCTGGCTGCAAAAGGAAGAGACGGCATGAAAGCTGAATTAGAAAACCTATAGGGGATTCGCTTTAATGAAATTCCTCCAGTAGAGATTTGGGATGTTGTCCCTAAAGGGAAAGAAAGGGGTGTCAACATTTCTGTTTTCTCCTCTGACCCAACAGAAAACATCTGCTCGTGGCCACTAGACTTCAGATGACACGAGTTTATATATTTTAATGACATATTTTGTTTCAAAACAGATACGAGTGGTTTCCCTCAGGAATTGCCATCTGACTCAACAGGCTACATGGCAGAATTCCAAATAGGAAATGTGGTCCTTGCTACCAATTTTCAACATAATAATAGGTGTCCGGTCTGGAAGGGCAATATTAACCGGGAAATATTCAAGGAAAAGCAGGCAGATATGACGTGCATTCAAGCAGAACATTCTATTTTCCTATCATTTCAACTTTTCCCTCTTCTTATGAGCTTGGCAGCTCCAGCCATTTACAAACTCACAATGGATAGATTCTGCTCAATACTCTGGTGGGGAAAGGTCATTATACCAGCAGGATGGGACATCCCTGAACAGATTTTCCTTCCAGCACTAATTTGCTTTTCTCTGGAGCAATATACAGAAGGCACTAATCATGATGGTTCATTGTGGATATTTCATGTAGACTTTTTTTAACCTTTGCGGCAGCTGCAGGAATAGAAAACGTGTATCAAAGCAATTAAAGAAAAGACGGTATGAAATACAGACACACCTTTTAATATGCTACTGATGGAAGGATTTACTCCATTCAAATAGCTCAAATTACAACTAGTTTTACAAAAGAAACTACAATTTCACAAATAAGACAGTTTACAAATGATAATAGCAGGAGGATATTTTATGATGAAAATTCCCTTCCTAAACTTGCTAGAATATTATCATTCTAAAGTGAAGTCAAATAAAAATGATATATTCTGTAATTCCAATAATAATAATAACTTATACATAGCACTACACTAAATGATTGGCAATCATTATCTTATTTGATCCTCATAATGCTGTGAAATAGGCACAATTATTCTTCCCATATTTCAGATGAGGACAGAGAAGCAGAGCTTAAACGACTCACCCAGATTCATACAGATAATCAGGGTCCGAGGTCAGATTTGAGTCAGCCTTTCTGACTCCAGACCTAATATTAGATAAAACCAACTAGCTGCCAAAGACAGATAAATAATAAAATTCAATTAAGATGAAAACAGAAAATAAATGTCTGAAACCTAATTAAGAGAATGGAATCTATAGAATTCAAGAATGTAACACTCTTCCTGTTTCCTGTCACAGACTACATCTTTTTCATAAATTTTGTTCTGTTTTAATACAATTCTTTCCTTCACCCTCTTCGACCCTGTCACAAAAGTTTAAAACTCTTTCCTATAGTGAACCTGCTACATTGAAATGCCAGAAGTAAATAATTTTGAGCATTGTTTGAATCCAGCTTCTACATTGTAACTTTTCCTATGAAGGCTCTCTTATTCTAAAAAAAAAAAAAAATATATATATATATATATATATATATATATATATATATATATACACACAATTGACTTAATTTGTCATGTAATTAGATGTATCCTTTATATCAATGATCCAAAATATTTGAAACATTCACTCACAAAATAATTTGAGATCTCTATTATTTTAGTGCTTTTTAAAAATTTTATTATATAATTAATCAATAAAATAATTTTAAAATTTTAAATAAAATTCAATTAGATTACATCTTAAATAGTATAATAAAAGTTGTTAATATAATGCCACTCCCAGGTCTGTATTTCAAAGTGATCAAAGAAAAAGGAAAAGGTCCTAGTTGTACAAAAATATTATAGCAGTTCTTTTTGTGGAGGCAAAAAATTAGAAATTGAGGGGATGTCCATCAAGCTGAACAAGCATAATGTATAATTGTAATGAAAAACTACTGCACTATTAAAAAATATCTAGGGAGGTGGTTTCATAAAAAGGGAAGACATGGGAACTGATGCAATGTAAGTGAGCAGAGTAAGGAGATTATTATATACACAAATAATGAAATTTTAAGGATGATTAATTGTGAAAGACAGCTACTTTGATCAAGGCAATGATCCAAGATAATTCTAAAGCACTATTGAACTACTAAATTCTATCTAAAAAATACTATCCACTCTAGAAAGGGAACTGATGAACACTGAGTGCAGATTAAAGTATACTTTTTTTTTTACTTTATGTTTCTTAATCCTTTTCCCAACATAATATGGAAATATGTTTTGCATGCCTTCACTTGTAATATTGATAATACTGCTTGCCTTCCAATAGGTAAAGAAGGATAGGATGGGATTTTCAAGATCTATGTGTTCCCCTTTCATTGTCTTGGTGGACCTATTGTAATTCTAGTTGTGTTAAGGAAAGTGTTTTATAACTACTTTGTTTCATACTCAGTAACTTAAACCTTGGTGAGTAAATGTCATTAAAAACAATTCTATGTAAAAGCCCTCTTTTCTGCTCTCAGGATTCAAATAAAAAAGCCAGGAGTTCAGCATATTTAGCATTTAGAAATTCAAGGAAAGTCTCTGGGTGAACATCAATTTGTAAGTGATGTGTATCCTTGGAGAAACAAAGTGGGTGTTGTCATTATTTATTTTTACCAAAAAGGGAAAGAGAAATAGAACCAAGATTCAAAAACTAATTAAACGGTGCAACTAAAATGAAAGCATTTTGATGCAACTTATTAAAGGGAAAATGCTGTGAAATTAACAGTAATCAAAAGCTAATTAAAGTTGATGCAATAGAAGCAGTGGAAGAATGCTTGATAACATTTGTTGAACTAAAGAAACATGGCTATCGAGTTATCAGAACTCATCAAACTCCCTGAATACTATAAAAATGGCAAACATTTTCCAAATGACATTAATGGAATAAAATTCAAGTCATTGCCTGGCAATATTAAACATGGTGTGTAGTGGTATATTGTTCACAAATAGAAGGGGCCTAAAATATTTTTTTTCTTTTCTATATAAATATTAATATTAATTAATTAAAAAATTTAAAGAATTTAAATTGAATAGGCTGGATTGGATGAGAAATTAGATAGGAATTTAAGACTATTCTTTAAAATATTCCCAACTTTTCAATATAAATATTCTTCTGGTGATGTTATATGATCGTGAAGCAGAGAATAATGCTCTCAGAAAAAAAAAAATTAAAGATTTTTAATTCACCCAAAGGACAACTGACATAGATTTGGCAAGAATGAAAGTGGCAAAATATTACCCCCAAATAGTTATACAGAAGTAGTGTTATAAAAATATTTTTAGAAAAATATATGTCAGGAAAAGAAGGTAGACTAGTCATGTACCTAGAACAAGGTATTTCAGGAAGTTATCTCGTGTGCCTTAGCAGCAGTCCTGCAGTGTGAAGAAGGTCCCTAATAAATTAAGTAGAATCTTCTATGGAAAGAAAATGTTTATAGCAAGAACTGAATAAGTGTCTTCTAGGATGAAAAAGCAAGGGTGGGTTGTGATCTGTACTGCGGAGAGAGTTATCTACATCATTGTACCACAAGAAGGGGTTATGCCAGTCATTTCAAACGCTCTATTTCTCAGTTTCCTCATCTGTAAAATAAGAGGGCTAGACTATTGGATCTCTAAAAGCCTTTCCTATCTTGTTCCGTGACTGCCTTTCTTTCTTCACCCTTGATATGTCAATGAAAATATAAGGCATTCCAGCATTACACTTGCAATAGCTAACCAAAACCTGGCACAAAATGTAAGGTTCCTATGCTCCGAAGCAGTAAAAAATCAAACACTTAGAATTCTATGTCAGATTGGAAGAAAAGAAGACCCTAAGAAAAAGTCTACATGCTGCTTTATGGCTAAAGCACTTAGTAGAAATTATCTCATTTGAGCTTCCCAACAATGAGGAAATGCCAGTTCTGGGTAGTTAAGAAACTGGACCAAATTCACAAAGATGGTAAAACGGGACCCAAAAGGAGGACCTCTAAATCCAAAGACATTTTGACTATGCCACACTGCTGTCTCCTTAACTGCATTTGAACACGTGTTGCTGCATAAGCCATTACTTGCTCTCTTCTGTCCCCAATTTCTGATTAAGGTCAAAAACCAAATGGAAAACATCTTCTACAAACAAGCTAAAAGAGAGGAAAATACACTCCATTCAAAGCATTCGTTTTATCTCAAAGTACAAGGCAAACAGGCTAGCTAGGTTAGGGAGGTAATCCAAAGGTTTGTCACAGAAAAGGGCAAAATAAATGCTAATGGTGACATGATTTTTATTGGCCTTTTCATGAAGATTCTAAAACAGATCAAATAAATCCATACTTTACTAGCAAAAATTATGCATTTTACCAAAGTCTGGGGACAAAGAGCAGAAGAATGAATATATGTGACTACTCTGCAACGGTTCAGTTTAGGAAGAGAATAACATTTTAATCACTAAAAAGGAGTTGAAGTTGTAGGTCTGGTCTTATAAAAACTTTTTGATTCCTTCAAAGCTCTATTCTTATTCCTCATATATCTGTCACTAGACAAATTAGTGAGTCACTTACTTTATGAGCCATGAAATATGCCATTTAGAATAAGGGCTTAAAACATATACCTAAATAAATGTCAGTCAAATACTCTGTCACTAACTTCACTATTAGAGGCTCTAGATCTCAAAATCTTAGTTCTTCAAAGCTGAAGCAGAGGCTGGTACATATCCTCAGAGATCACAGGTCAAATGAATATATCTGAGGGAAGCTGAACTGCCTTTTCCTGTTTTTCACAACCAGTTATAAAGCCCGACTCCACCATAATCACATCCACACTTCATTATTCTCCACCATTTCCTGCTATACCCTGCAAGCTCCCAATCTCTCCTATACACACATACAACAATTGAAAGCTTCCCTTTCTCTACATTCACAAAGCTACTACCTCAGGTTAGGCTCTCATCAGCTCACACTTGGATTATTACAATGGTCTCCTGTTTGGTCTCCCTGCCTCAAGCCTCTCCCCAAATATTTCCAACTGCCACGTGATTTTGTTAAAGTCGAGCTCTGATCTTGCAACTCTCAACTCAAGATATTCCAGTGGATCCACATTGACTTTAAAATCAAATACAAATACCTCTATTTGACATTTAAAGTCCTTTCTTCCTGGACTCTAATCTTATTTCCCAATTTTGTTATATATTATTCCTTTTTTCATGGTTCAGACAAAATGACCTTAGGTTTATATAAAAACAACTAAAATATCCAAACCTGGATAGGAAATTAAGGTGTGATTCCACCTATTAAGAAGCATTGTGTAAAAAAAGAGTAGGGAATTCTTTCTCATTTGAAATCTGGCAACTTAACTCTTTCTTGTTTTTTGCAATATTAATCTACAGAGAAAACCAATTCCTGCTGAAAGGCTCTTGTTTTTACTAATGATTTTTTACCTATTTGATTTATTATATTACACATATTTAAAAAACTCTTTAAAATAAATTCACTTATTGAATTAGCTATATTAATCAAACAATATGAATTCTTAACATCATTATTATTTGCAAGCATGTCCAATTTCTCAAGGAATATATAAAATTTAAAAAATATAATCATTGATTTCATGAAATATTTATCTTAATGAAAGCAAAAGTGTTTCTATCAATACATTTTAAAGTGTTGTAACATTATTTCACATTTAACTCATCTTATTTTAATTTACATTTTGCCTATGCTTAATATTGTATACAATATATTAGTAGCGCAGGATATACATGCAATTTGTAAATAACATATTTCTACTGAAGACCTAGGCAAAAAAAATTTTCCTGAAAAGGTATGAGATCAGGAGTTTAAAGGGGACTAATTTTAAAAATTGCTTAGATTTTGCTTAGAGGCTTTTCTCTTTTCAAGGATTCTTGTTTCATTAGTTTCAGTTTGTACCTATCTGGTATTCAGAATGCAGATGTTAATTAAATCTATTTCTGACTCTGACCACTAAAATTTTCAATGTAGTTCTGATCTCCTTCAGTCACAATGAAAACCAAATTTCTTCTTTTTCCCTTTTTTCACCTCTAAATGTTTAACAAACTTTTTTTTTTAAAAAAAACTATTACCATCTGTCTTAGAATCAAGATGAAGCATTGGTTCCAAGGCAGAAGAGTGGTGATGTCTTGGCAACTGAGGTTAATTTACTTGTCCAGGAAGTATCTTAGGTCACATTTGAATCCATCTCCCGTCCTGACTCTCAATCTCCTGAGCCACCCAGCTGTCCCCAAACTTTCTTTTAAAGGAATGTACATAAGTATATTTTGGTCCTCACTCTTCTTTGCTGACTTCTTGAGAACCCTGTTTTGAAGCTAGATAATTGATCCCCAGTTTTTAACTCTTCATTTTCTTCACCCTCATAAAAAATGGAAAGGGAGCATTGGTGATTTAGTCGTGGGCTATTTCTGCCCCATAGAAAATATAGTCATCAGAGCAGCTAAATGTAAACGCTTGGGTTGATCCCTAATTTTCTCAATGTCCACCATTGGGGAATGGGAAGGGCAAAGGAAAAGCTGGTAGGTGAGTTTGGGTCGGGGACCCATTAGGCCCCTGGTAAGAGGAAATGTAATACAACAGTTGGTTTTGGGGAGCTCAGCATTTGGCCTTCCCTGAGTTCCGATTTCTCTAAGGCTGATCCCTTGAAGAGGGACCGTGGCTAGCACGAATAAGTGAAGTCTTCCTTGAGCACTTTGGCCTTCCCCTGCTCTGGACTCCTCATTTCTAGGTTGACACAGTGGATGGAGTGCCTACGTGGAGCCAAGAAGGCTCATCACACTGAGCTCAACTCCAGTCTCAGGCACTTCCTAGCTGTCTGAACCTGGAATGTTACTCAGCCCTATTGCTTCAATTTCCCCACTGAGAAAAAGACTTGGACAAGGAAATGGCCAATCGCTGCCAATTTTACCACTACAGCCCCAATGAAGAGCTGGAAATAAGCGCCTTTTTTTGCCTGCCTCTTCGTTCCTCCGATTCAACGTCAGGGTCTCTTTTCCACTCGTTTCCTGTCCTGGAATGCATTTTAATCTCTTCAGGGTTGCTGTGGTGTCACTCTGGGGCCTCTCCTCTCACCGAGGAAAGAACTACTGCCCAAACCATGTGAAGAAATCTCCCTTTAGGGGCTCCTAAAGTGGCTCCAGGGCCTGGAGGGAAATGGGAGAGGCGTCTCCAAGAGCTGGACTAACTCTGTGAAACCTGCAGAACCGCTGACACCAGCCTGGGCTCCAGGAGAAAGGGGAGCAGAATCCCTTTAACAGAACGCTATGGAGGAGGCATGGCCAGAAAGGCCACAGGAGGAAACTAGTAGGAGGAGACCTGGGAGATAAAATGAGGTCTGCTGGGAGCCCTATCAGGGCACAAGTGCACGTGGCAGGAGCTGCCAGGGCCTCTGGGGGATCATTGCAAATAAAGGAAGGGGTGACACTATTTTCTATGGAGTCCCACTGACTCGCTTTAATCTGTAAATAAAGAAGAGCATCCCGTAGCCTTGTAGCCTCTGTGCTTGCAAAGCTAGCAAAGGGGGAGCGTTTGGGGTTTGTCCCATGATTTAGGTGGAAGGAGAGCCCTCTCATAAGGTACCTGGACAGTGTCTGACAGGATTAAAAACGGTTAAACGCCAACTAGGGCAAATCCTGGCCTGCTTTTTCCGGTCCCCTTCCGGAGCATGGCATCCGCACTGAACTTTTTGCTCCTACTTCGTGTCGGAACTCCGGTTGTGCATCCCAGTTTGATCTCCATGACAATTTCCCATTGGAAGCTGACTCAAATCTCCGGACCTTTGGATGCTTTTCCTCTCATGCCTGAAACCTCATTTGGTTCCCTCCTCCAAAAGTCCTGCCCAAACCTCCTTTCTTCCACGGAATCCTTGTATTCTGGGGCCCAAATGACTGGGCGCCCGCAAACGTCTTAGCTGGCATTGCTCATCATGTCCCCTCCCCTTCTCTCCCATGACTAAACCTCCAGCAAGCTGCTGTCTCTAAGGCTGTTTTCCTTTCTAGACCCTCTCAGTCCCCGGTGGCCCCAGGCTCTGCATCCACGTCATCCAAGCACCACTGAACCCCAGGGCCGAACTCTGCGCAGAATCCATCCAAAACCCTGTCTTCGGAAGAGCCTGCCTACATCTAGGCGGTGCCTTTTATGGCAAGTAAAGGAGAGTCTTTCACGTGACAATAGCGATGGATGAACCCAGGTGGAATCCAGCGGGGCAGGAGGAGAACAGCAACAAGGACAAGGAAGTGGCTGTGAAGGAAGCCATGAAGTCACCATGAATTGGAACGCAGCATTATTCTCTCTCCCCCCATTCAAGGTCTAAATGGAGCAAGGAAAGGGGCCAGAACATTTGCAGTGGCAATTTCCCTCCCCCAGGAGGATCTAATTCACATACAAATCCATCCCTTTCATGTTCATTTACACTGGGGTTAACGTTTGCTCCAAGGTAATATGGCTGTAGAATACCAAGCTGCGTTTTTCTCCGTTGTGCAAGTTATTGTTTTCCACAGTTCACTTAGATATCTTCAAATAAAACTTTTCATTCTCGTCCAAGATTCTCATGTGGATAGAACAGAAGAAATGACTGCTGAAGCACGTCAGTCAGTTCCAATGAATGATAATAAGTAACTGAAGCGACTTAAAATTGTTTTTAAATGGTGCAAAAGTTCCTCTTCTCCACCTATATTCTGACATTTTAAACCACAGAGTAATGAGCTATTCCACATTAATGAAGAAGACTTTTTTGGAGTGTGTTTCTTTCCCCCAAAGAGTTTTTAGCAAGAGGAAACAGACTGCTCATTTCAAATATTTTATTCATAAAGTTTCCTTATACTTCCAGAATGAGATTATTCCATTAAGATGAATACTTATTAGAATTATTTTTCACTGACCAAATAACAGTTTCCTTTATTGGTAGTATTATGCCATTGTGAATAGGGCAGGCTTCACTCCTTTTCTTCTCACCAATATAAAGGTCCACAAATATAAGAAGCAATAGCATTTTAGTTTTATTTGTATTCTAAGAAAAATAAACCAAAGTCAAAATAAAACGAAACTGGTGATACTGAGACACACGGATGCACATTTGTGGAGCTAATAATGCAAATAATAATCCTCAGAGCAATTTAGAATTTTACACAAAAAATTACATATACATATTACATAAACATACATATTACAATAGTGCATGTCCTTTAATCCAAATATACTAGTATTGGGTCTATTTTCTGATGAGATCAAAGGAAGAGGAAAAAGGCTTATAAGCAGTTCTTTTTGTGGTGGCATAAAGCCTGAAACAAAGAAAGTATCCCTTATGTGGTAAATGGTGAAACATGATTGTGATATGTGAATATAATGGAAACTCTTTTGCTGTAAGAATGAGAAAAAAAAAAGTTTCAAGGAGACATGAAAAGATTTGTATGCACTAATGCAAAGTGAAAAAAGCCCAATCAGAAATAATTTATTGAATCAATATAAAAATGAACAATTTTGAAAGATTTAAGAAGTCTGATGAACTGAGTTAGCATCCACCTTTTAAGAGTACTGGTGAAGAACTTGAACCTCAAGACAGAGAGAAGATAATGCAGAAAAATGTGTTTCTGGAGGTGACCAACGTGGAGGTGTGTTTTGCCTAACTGTGCTTATGTGATGAAATCATTTTATTTTCTTTCCTCCCTCCCTCTATCTCTCTTTTCCTTCCTTCCTTCCTTCCTTCCTTCCTTCCTTCCTTCCTTCCTTCCTTCCTTCCTTCCTTCCTTCCTTCCTTCCTTCCTTCCTTCCTTGTTTTCCTCCCTCCCTCTGTTCCTTCCTCTCTTCCTTCCTTTTATGGAAGTAGAGAGGTAGGAAAAAAAGATGTTTGATAATTTTAAAAAATAACATTTTAAAAATAAAAGCCAGTTAAAAGAGAAATGTATTATGCTGAAATATTTATTATCTAATTAGAGTGCTTACTAGTTTTTGTGGTCAGAGTATGACATTTCTTTGGTAGAACTAATTGAGCCTTACTGTAATGAAATAAAGTTCTATTTGTTATAGAATAGGGAGATTTGGTTTTTATTGGGTAAGTACCAAGATTGGTTAGGTCAGACTATTTTTCAAATATTTAATTCGCATGTCAACTGAAAGAGTTTCTATTTCTATTGTCTAAAAAGAATTGTTCTCTTGCTTCAGCTAACTACCTACCAGCTTATGTTACTGTATTCAACGCCTGTTTCCTCATAGCAAAATCTTTAAGGTTATAAACTCAGGAAATGATTGATCCTTCGTTTCATGTAAAAGGAAGATGGCTTTAAAATGTCTGTTCAGTTTCAGTCATGCAGTGGAGATAATCTTTGAAGTTTTCCTGGCCATCTTCTTCAGTGCACCACGTAAATTACTCCAATTCAATTTCTATTACCCTCTATTCCAGGCCCATTAAATCTTTCCAAATAGATATCCTTTATGTTGCACACGTACAGTGAGATTCAAGGCCCTTTTTATCATATAGTTAAGGGGTGCCACATACTGCTCTCAAACACGGAGAGTAATTTCCACATTTTAAAGCAACAAATTAATCCCAACCTCCTCAATTGCCAGTTGAAGGAGGATTCTGATCTCCCAGGCCTTGATCAGTTGTACTCTAAAAATTTCTAATTATTGTTAGCAGTTGGCAGAAGGTAGAAAGAATCAGAACAAGCGGCAATATGTGAATACAATATCACCTTTTCTTCCTTTGGAGTGAAATATGATCTCCGTAAGTTACATTTAGCAATTTCTACAAGGATGCCTTCTGGCCTTTTCCTTTTGCTATTCATAACTAACTATACTGAATGGAGATGGTTAGATATGAAAAAATATCTTTTTTTTAGGAAGAAAAAATGTCATCTTCAAAAATGTACTCAACATCATTTCCTCCAAAGGTTTATTCTTGAAACAAGACATGAGAAGAGCCGATGAGCAGAGGACTCAGAAACCTTGATTCATTAATAGATGACTTCATTCCTCATCAATCTCTCAACTCCATCTTTACAAGATACTGAACCCTGTTCATGTACATGCAGAGTGAACACTTTCTCCTTCTTCTGGTTAATTTTCATCTTTAATTATTTGAAAAGAGAAGAATTCTCTGATTCATAGCCAAGCAATGTCACCACAAGTCTGTTGGTTCAGGGAGAAGCTTGGGGAATTCTTTAAATAGCTCCACGCTTCTCCCTGAACCAAACGCTCCCCTTTTTAATACCAGTAGACTTGTGGTGACATTGCTTGGCTGTGTTACCAGAGGTGTACCCAAGCAATGTCACCACAAGTCTGCTGGTCCTGAAAGGGGAGCATTGGTTCAGGGAGAAGCGTGGAGCTATTTAAAGACTCTGTGGTTCTCCAAAGGCAACTCAGCAGTAAGCTCAACTCCTTGTCCATTACATGGTCTGTTCTAGACCCTAACTGAGGAGCTCGAGTACTTACTGGACAATAAGTAGCTATTCTTTATGGGCTGTCTTTTCCTGTGTGAATAATGAGGTCACACTGTTGAGTGCCTTTGGGAAGCTCTTGCATACTGGAGATCGTGGGCCCTTCACCCAATCCACAGACAAGAAAATATGCAGTGCCTCACCCTCCCTAGGGAAACTCTGTCCCAGGTGAGCTCTGGGTTGGACCTCCCCTCCAGAGTAGCAAACTCTTTTTGGCCAAATCTCCACTTCCCTGGGCTATCCCTCCGCTCTGTTCCGCTTTACAGAGCGCTCCCTCCTGGGTAGAAACACAAGCCATGTGGGGAGGAAGATCAGATCCTCTATGGTGACCGAGGACTTTGAAATAAAGGCTACTTACCACAATAATGAGATTCTTGGCACAAAAGTTGGTACTAGGGAATAAACTAGAAGGCTACTGAAGAGCCTCCACAATGGAGGGAGCAGTACGCTCTCCACTCTCGGAAGCTAGCGATGATGTCTTTAAGATGCCTTCTGGTATTGAACACTGAACATTAGCTCCATGACTTCCCATAAAGAAGAAAAGCCATTGACCAGGGCATCGGAAGGCCTCAGAACAGACACTACTGCACTCTAATAAGCACAGGCCACATCTGCCATGCAGAGGAAGTGAAACTCATTCGGAGCCTGCACCAAGAGTTCTTGCTCTCTGGTTCTGTGCTTCGCCCAGAGGGTCACACAATCTCTCCATAACGCAGCCTCTTAAAGTTTTCAAAATGAAAAATGCCCCAGAAACGCAACCTCCGGGCAATATTTGATTATTTCCCTACAGCTCAGTGAAAACAGTGATTAAGAGGATAAGGCCAAAAGTCAGGAAATGAAGCAGTAACACTTCTCCGAGTACCAAACTCTTCCATGTTTCAAATATTAAAGTGTAGCTTTAAACAGTCTATCAAAATATGTCTATCAAAACATTAATCAAAAGAATGGGAGGCAAAAGGAAAGGCAATATAGCAGCACCAGAACCTAAGAAGGGAAAAAGCTCAAAAACCATTCCATTAGGGCTTGTTGGGAAATGCTTTTTTCCACCCTATCTTCTTCTTTTTTTTTAGTGTCTTTTACAGTCAAATTGTCAGGGTTCCCTGAGTCCCAGAACGATCAAGATGCATATATGCTACCAAGTTTTTAACAGCAAATCAAGGAATGTATATGCTATCTTGCCAAGCTATTTGGCAACCTGATCTTTTCTCTTGTTTTTCTTCTCCTCTCTTTCCCCTGACCAAGTCTTTTCTCTGGCTCTACCCATCCCCTCAGGCCCACTACCTCCTAAAAGTGCTCCCTCTAGAATCCCTTTCTTCTTTCAAGATGCCTCTTCTAGCTTCTTTGGAGTGATGAAATGACTTGAGAAGAATAAGAAGGTAGGTATGCAGGCAAATTGAAGGAATGTAATCTAGTAAAGTACGTCAGAGATTGAATTTGGAGAGGAGAAATTGGACTAATTTTAAGAGAAATTAAGGAAAATGTGAAGAAAAAAAACCTGGCAGAGCATTAGGTCATAATCTACTTCTAGGTTAAAAGAGAGGTAGGATCAAGGACAATTAAGAAAGCTTTAAAAGGATTAATGAGGATAAAAATAAATGGAACTATTAAAGGATTAAGCAAATCAACTGAGTGGATTGGTGGGTGGAACAAATTGGTGAATAGAGACTGAAGGGAATATAGGTATGTCGGTGCCAGAAGCTGTGGAGTTTTTAGAGAAAGAGAGGAAGAATCCTTTCACTTATTAAACTCCTGCTGCCAATTAGGTGGCAGACACTGTGCTACGCACTTTACAAATATTGTCTAATTTGACCATCATGAGAAACCAAAGAGGTAGGTGATATCATTGGCCCCATTTTATAGTTTAGGGAACTGAAGCATTCAGAAATTAAGCGACTTTCCCTTGGTAAGTGGCAGATTGAACTTGAACTCAAGTTATTCTAATTCCTTGTTTAGCCCTTCTATCCACTGCACTACTTGGCTAGAAAGTTAGTAAGAGATTGTAATAGTTATCAAAGACTGGACCATAGTTTAGTAAATACCCATAAGCAGCATTAAAATCCGAGTGCATAAAATATAGAGTACTCTGGGAGTCTGATTTAGGTGGATTAACTGAATAACCAATGGTTTTAGTTTTCTAAATTAACTAATTCTAAATTCGTTTCCTCAATTAACATTGAGCATATTATATATTACTCTGGACACATGAAACTACTATTCACTTGATGCGATGTTGCACCTTATATACTTACAGCTCTCTATTACTCAGGTTGTCTCTCATAAGTTGAGTCACTGAAATCTGAATTTAATTTGTGCTGGTAAAAGAGAAGTTAATTGATTCAGGGAAAAAAAGTCAAAATGATTACTAATTTCAAAGAGTTGCTCAACCCTCTAAAATGGGCTACACACACTTCTCCATTTAACAAAAATAAAACTTTTCATATAGAGTTTGAGGTGGGATAATAGTCTTTTTCATTAAGATAAAAGAACACACACTGAGAATATCTTGCTGCCATCTGATGAAGCAATGAGCCAATACAGTTATAAATCTTCCAGAAATTCCCCATGGTTCAATTCAAAAACTGTTTATTCTTCTCAGCTCCACCCCCCTCTTCCATATCTTTCCTCATTTCCCCACTATCACTGTTAACTGTTGGGGAAAACTTTTCTTCTGGGTGCTAAGAGAAATGGAATGTGACTATTTCACACATTTCTTTTAAAAATCTATTAAAATAAAATGCAATATTTTCATCATGAGAAAATGAGTAATAAGAAAAAAAATTGCTCCAAAAAGCCCATCAAAAGCCCTACAATCAGTAAAACTATTCATTTCATTATTGTGATTTTTGTGACTGAAATGTGAACATGTGATTTGTCATTATTTTAACAGAGGGGAGAATTGAAAGTAATTATTATCTCTAAGTGAATTTATTCATTAAGTAGTACAGTGGGCAGCTTGAAACCAAAACTACAGTGTCTAGTTTGCCAGTAATTAAATGTGTGCAATGATTAACTCATTGCTTATATATAATATTCAAACTAAAATGATGTCTAATTGGCACAAAAAAATATAACAAATGAAATACACCACTGTAAATTGGAGAAGAGGGTGGGAATTGTATAAAGCATTTTTCTACATTTTGCTGCCAAAAGCATGTAATAATTCAGAAGATAAATATTAAGTCCATCTGACACAACAAAGAAAAGCTTCCCTGGTGATGCTACCTTAGTTTAAAAAATTAAATAATTGTAATTGTAAAATTATAATAGATAATATCACTAATCATTTCCCCTTAATAATCTTCCAAGATAAGAAAAACATTTGTCCACTTTCTGATATGTAAAGGAAACACAGCCTACCATGCCAAAATAAAGACAAAAACAGAGATCAAATATCTCAGTACTTAGTAACAATATGGCCATCTCGTTACTAAATTTATTTTTGATATCTCACACGAAGATCCCATCTTTGATATAATTTTTCAACTTGTGACTATGTTATATATAAAAATGTTTTAGTACTCATTCCTTCAAATCCCCAGTAAAATAATAACTCACTATCAGATATGTATACTCCTGCCTGAAAAGTGATATGTAAATTGAATTTTTAAAAATAAAAACATTGTTTAACAAGATGAGACTAGTTATTTAAGGGAACTTAACAATGCATCGTTACTGTTAATGAATATAACATCTCAATATCCCCTCCCATTTTCCCAAGTCCCTATTTTGTGTACAGTATTTCAATTTTCCTAAAAGTATACTTCATGTACATACTAAAGCTTTGTAAAAGATATTGAGATAGTTACAAGATAACTTACATTTTTTAATAGTTCAATTGAAGTCAATTAGTTAAATAACAAAAACTACTTTTAAAGATAAAACTATTTTAGCAATCACTGGAACACATCTGTTTAACCTATAAAATATTAATTTTAAAAGAAACAAAATAACTGTCACAGTTCCTCAACAGATAGAAATAACTATATTCTACTGATACACATCACAATGAAAAGAGTATCATTTGCAGGGCTTTCTCTGTATTATGCGTGTGGTTGTAGAAAAGAACAGTAATTTCATGTATGTTCATTTAGGAAGACAAAGAATTCTTTTCTCATTCACTTTGTAGTTTCATCAAATACTCTGGCATTATAGCCAAAAGATCAATGCCAGTTATCTTCAGCTATGTACTTTGAATAGTTTTTAGGTTTTAAAGATGGCCTGGGAAGAAAGGTTTCACAATTAAACAATATTAAAATAGCACATTAGACTAACTGCACTTAGATTATCTCATAACATTATTCATGGTGGTAGGGTTCCACCTTAGTTGAATCCTCTGTTTCTTAGAAATGACTGAATGTTGTGGGAAATAAACATTTTTTAAAGTTACAAAGTAGCATTTGGAATATGCTCTTATTTGTAATAAAACCCTAGAAAGTAAAGGTGAAGAGATGCATGAGATGTTGTACATCATATAGTCCAACTCTGTAATTTTAGAGATATAATTTAGGTTTATAGAAGTCAAATGAGTTGCTCAAATTCACATAGCTAATTATAGAAAGGACCAACATTAAAGTTCAGGTGTTCTAGTCCAAAACTCTACTATATGACTCTTAACTTTTAAACCTCTACATCAACATTTGACAATTTATGCATTACATATTTTACACAGGGAAAGTATTCTATAAGCATTAAAGTAACACAAATGCTATCATATTAATTTGACTGCTTTCCCAACGAAATCTATATAGTTATATAATTGTGGGCTTCTCACAAAGTAAGAATAGGAGACAAGAAATGGAATAGTCAGAGTCTAATAATGGATCTCTTTTTAAAAGAATCAGTGAGTTGGCTTCCCAAAATGTTTGATAAAGTATAGAATTTAAAAGAATTTTATGGAAAATTTATAAGAATACATTGACAAGAACCAAACAAAAACAGAAAAACATGGTTAGAATGAATCTATCTATTGAGAGACTACATGCTTATAGAAATATTTTTACTATAAAATATTCTATCTGAAATTTAAAATCTGATTTCTTGATATTGAAAGGCTTTTCTCACCAAGTAGCTTGCTGGTTGACTTCTTAAGTCTCACCACATTTTAATGCATCTGCCACACTTAGCTGGTGAATAGATGTTTCTAAAGCACAAATCTGATCATCTCTGTATCTCTGTCTCTCTCTCCCTCTCTCTCTCTCTCTGTCTCTCTTACACACACACACACTTCATTGGTTTCTTATTACCTCTAGGAAGCAATGTAAATTTTCTGTTTTTAAAGCTTTGTAACCTGGATCTTCCTTCTTTTCTATTCTTGTTAGAACAAAATATGTTCCCTAGTCTCTGAATTCTAGTGACACTGACTTCCTTGCTGTTCTTCAAATACAACATTCTCACTGTTTTCAGTGACTGTCCTCCATCCTTGCATGTGAGATAAAAAATGAACATAAGTGCCCCAGTCACTCAAATAAACAAAACCTGGAATCAGAAGGCAGGAGTAAAAGGAAGCAGATGCTTGTTACTTTCATGAAAGAGAGCACTCCCATGATGGGCTAAGAAGTACTGGCTAACTAGGTAGCAAACAGGCAATATATACAAGTGATCAACACAAGGCTCCTTCCCCCCTTTCATCCCCCCCACACACACACACACATACACACTACACCAGGCGTTGACCCACAATCCAAGACACCTGTGCTTCCAACCCAGTTCAAGTGAGGTAAGGGGAGTCACAGAGGAGTCCATTGTCCTCTGTCTTTCATTAGTCTCCCTCCCAAACTCATCCTAGAGTTCTCAGTCAACAAAAGGTAACAAACTAGCCTTTGTAAGCTGAGTCCTAATTCTGAGAATAGCACAGAAAATTCTATCTCACACACTTAGAATGCTCTTCTTCATTTCTTTACCTCCAACTTCCTTGGCTCCATTCTGCCAGAAGCTATGTGCAGTGTTCCTTGATCTTAGTGCTTTGCTTCTGAGAATGCCCCCATTTCTTCTGATCTACCTTATTTATTTAAGATTATTTATCTTGTGTCCCCCTTATTAGCCTGTGAGCTTCTTGCACATGCAAAGACATGTTCCTTTCTTTGCATCCCTGCTCTCTTCAGTGCCTGTCCCATAATAAGTCCTTAAGAAATGATAATTTAATTCCTGACAGGACTAATTTTAAAGAATCATGGGGAATCTTAGAGGTGAAGGATGGTCAGATGTCACCTAACCCAATCCACACCTATGAATACCTCTTCAACATTCTAAGAATCTTTTAATGAGGTCAATGTTTATCAGATATGCTGATATACACATCTTACTTCCAGACCTTTTAAAACTCTTTTCTATCTGGTCGAAGCCCACTAAATATATATGATCATATTCAAGTGTCAGCAGGACATTATTTTTTGAGAAAAAAAAGTTGTTGTATATGTTCATTACAGTTATAGCAAAACTGATTTCCATTTTTATAATGGCTCATTAAAAAGAAACTGGGACTCGACAACCACAAAAGTCTTCTTTTCATTTTCAGTTTAGCAAATATTTTTCAAGTAAAAGATTTTTTTTCTGGGCCACTGCAAATTTACTAATCAACTTCCCCTCTGACAAGATTAATCTTCCACATTTGTTAGAAAGTGTAACGATCTAGCTCAGTAACAACTTAACAACTACTACTATCTTTCTGTTCTTGTCTAGTGACAGGAGGTTTTTCCATTTCCCTGCATCCTCTATTCCCCTTCCCTTTCTTACCTCCTCAACTCCTTCCTATGTGTTGATGAAAGCTTTGAAACTACAAACAGGTAAGTTTTCTGATGGCTTCTATTGTATTGACATATCAAGTCTATTTCCACACAATTCCCCTCTATAGCCAATGACCAGGTTCCTAAACTGGTAATGTCCCAAGCAGAATTATACTAAAAGAGGATAGGATATTGTCCCAAGATTTTTATATAGCTCAGTTCAATAACTAGAGCTAGAAGTGGGGGAAGAGCCAAGTCCCTGGAAAAGAATCATCTTTTTATTGGCATGAATTTGGTCTTTGAACCAATGACATGGAATTTGGGCTTTCTATTCCCTGCCATATGTAATTTCATTAGAGAATCTCTACCAGGAAGCAGCTACTTATCCAACCTCTTGCAAAAATCCAATTGTATTCTTACTCTAACAACATAAAAAGATTTTTTTGGATACTAACATTTCATCAGGGGATTAAAAAACAACTTCCTACATAATTGGTCTATCCAAAAAGGAAGAAGCTTCAAGATAGGATATTTGCCATCACTGAAATTGTTAAGTGGAAGTTGAGTGACCAGAGACTTGGGACTTCTATAGGCCAGAGGATCTTTGAGGCGCCTCCTTAGTTTGAAGTTCTAGAATTTAATGAGCACTATAAAGTTGAAGTTGGGAAAAGGGGGATTTTTCCCCCTCAGGATCAGCACTTCAGTCAGATTGACTACTGAGGTAAAGATCCACTCCCCAATATTGAGGAAGCAGCCACACTGATAAAATCATGCATCCTTAAAGAGATAAAGTAAGAATAAACTTACTGAATATCACATGCATTAGAAGTTAATTTTAATGTAGCAATTATTAGAAAGAAAAGGTGATTAGTTCTAAAAAATTAGTAATTTTTAATTAATTGTTCAAATATAATGGTTTTTTTTCTTTAAAACTCCAACTATTAGCCTCTCCTATGAGTAAAAAATTTACAGCCAGAAGGGACCATAAGGCTATCCAATTCTATGTCCTAAACTTATATATAAAGTAAATAAACCCAAACCCAAAAGATGAGATTAGCCCAGGGTAATATGTGGCGACTCAGGTTATAGGATCATACATTTAGGTCTTCAAGGTACTTTGAGGAGGTATGTTATTTAAGCCTTTTCTTTTAGAGTTGGGGAAACTGAGACTCAGAAAGCTGAATTTAGGAAGTTCAATGACTTTTTCAAAATCATACAAATTGTAAATGGCAGTGAACCTAGGTTTGATAACTTGAAATTCCATAGCCATTAAGTATTCCTATTAATAAGCTTATATTACAAATATATTTTCAGTAAATTTCCAACATGTTTTGAGTTAAAATTTTGGTTCTAATGATCTTCCTAGGGTCTAATAATAATTAAAAAATATTTAGGCATTTTACATGATTGCACATGTAAAATCTATATGAGATTGCTTATAATCTCAAGGAGGATAGAGTGTTTGGGGATAGGGAAAGAGGGTTGGAGAGAATTCAAGACTCAATATTCTTTGAAAAATGTTGGACATTTTTTTAAATGTAATTGGGAAAAAATAAAATTTTTTTTAAATTTTTAAATTTTTTAATATAATTTTTATTTTAATTTAAAATTTTTAAAATTAAAAAAAAATAAACATTTAGTAATAATGCCAGTAATTAGGAAAATCTATATCCTATCTTTGTGAAAATAACACCTTTTACACTTAGATGAAAGTCATGACATTTCTGAAGCAACTGGATGAGGTATCATATTACAAGGAAATAATTTATTTGAACTATTTAAAATTCAGGAATTAAAATTACTGTTCTGTCCATTCTAAGTTCTTTCACTGATGTGTATCTGTGTATATCCTAGGTTTTCCTTTTCTTTAAAATCTCAAACTATTATATTATATATATATATATATATATATATATATATATATATATATATATAAGCCCCCAATGGGGGCTTAATAATATCACCTTTTCCTTTTGATTTCTTTGGGGATGAATTTTAAGAAATTTTCAAATTAAGCAACATCAAAAATATTGTAATTTAGCTGTTGAAATTCCTTTTCATCAAAATCCTGTGATTTTATGAGACAATAAAAGAAAAACATTTTGTTCAAATTATATGATATAAAGAATGCTGTCAGAAAGCCAACATTTAATGTAAGCATAAAAGTGCAAGTATAAAATATATTACTATAAATTTTAATTCTAGAGAATTAACAAGTGTTTTATGATATACGTGGTTAAAGCCAACAGAAAATACAATGTAGGACTAGATTAGCAAAGTTCCAAGTGCTGATTGCCTTTATATCTTAATTTATCATGGAATCAATCACACTTCAAGCCACTTAACTTTGATGTAGTAAAAATCTAAACAGAACAAAAAGAAAACCCATATCATAGAATTGAAGAGTTATTAAGTTGAAAGTGACCTTCGAGATCATCTAGTCCCACATGCTCATTTTTAGAGGTAAAGAACTTTAAGCCAATCAAATGGCTTTGTTAATATCATTAAATGAATTGGTGGCAGAGTTAGGATTAGAACTGAAAAACTCGTGTCTCAATGGTGGTACAAGGGTCTTTCTACTGAACAGTATTGAACTATAGAAACTCTAACTGAATATTTTGCTGATCACTAGCAAGTATTCCTAATAGACTATATTCATCTTTGAAAAGTTGAAAAGAATGTAAAAAATTTAAAATAAATCAAAGAGGAAGGATTTGGATTACATCTAAAATCTGTTCAATTTAAACCATTTTTATTTGTACAACTCTACATTTATTCTTCACTATTAATAATTTACTACTGTACATTTTCCTTAAGTCATTCAGGAAAATGCATGTTAGAATACAAATATATTCATCCGAATGTATGTACATAAACACAAGAGCATGTGTATGTACATGTATACATTCATTTGGAATATAAAAGAAAACAATTTCTTCCAGCTCTGCATTTGCTGCTATATTTGTCTCCCTGAAAGGAAGCTATGCAATTTTGGGTGGTTAGAATTGGATTAACCACAAATACCTTAAACTCAACATGTCCAAAACAGAACTCTATCTTTTCCCCCCAATCTATCCCTCTCATGAATTTGCCAATGACCCTCAGGGGCATTACCTTCCAGACACCAACCTTGGTGTCTGTCATCTCTAACTTCTTCCTCCTACTGACCCCCTACAGCCAATCAATTGCCAAGTCTTGTTTTGTTTCTTTCTTCATATTTAGTAATATCAGAAGACTTGATCAGCTGATGAACTGAAATGATTTAAGTACTGTTGTGACTAATGATTTAAACCACACTTATTTTTAGAAAAGTTTTTTTTCCCCCAAATTCAGGCTCCAATTTCAGAAGTATAGCTTACTATGGCCCCAAAACATACTCTCCCATTACTCACAAAATAGCAAAGGAGACTCTAAACATCAGGCTGAGAATTTAATAGTCTTCCCTATTTTCTAACCAACAGTAATAATAATACTAATAACAATAATATATTTTTTGTAGATAAGAGATTACGTGACTTGCCAAGAGTCACCCAGCTAGTAAGTATCTAAGGCTACATCAGATCTCCTATAGTCCACACTCTGGGTCCAGTTCTCTGATCCACTGTACCACCCAGCTGCCTTACAATGTTCTAACATCTTCATTTAGCTGTAGATATTTATTTAGCCCCTTTACACTTGAGGTTGTTCTTGGGTAGTCAGTACTAAAGAATGAAAACTGAAGGACAAATCCATCATTCACCAGCAATTAATCAATAAACATTTATGAAATACTTACTATGTGATTGTGCCAAGTCCACCATTTCCCACATGGCAGTCAGGTCAAAAGTCAGCCAACACAGGCATAAAAGCCGATGAAAATCTGAACAGTAAACCCAACCAGTAGTAGTAGAAAGAGGAAAAGGCAGTGTCCCCCCCTTCATGTGGCCCTTAATTATGTCCACAGTTCTTTGGAGTAGCTGATTCCCAAATGGATATGCCAGAATTGTAGAGTTCAATACTAATTCCTCACTTTGCTTCAAAAGCTCA
The DNA here is from genome assembly GCF_027887165.1 of Monodelphis domestica. Classification (NCBI taxonomy): domain Eukaryota; kingdom Metazoa; phylum Chordata; class Mammalia; order Didelphimorphia; family Didelphidae; genus Monodelphis; species Monodelphis domestica. The sequence goes on from NC_077234.1 coordinate 252,649,061, forward strand.
AGTTTCCAAATCACATCCCAGTGATCGAAATTTTAATTCCTCTAGTATACAAAAGACCTTCTTCTCTATTTATAAGCATTAAATAACACACACACACACACACACACACACACGCTCACACACACGCTCATGCATGCTCAGCATTTCTCTACTGGCCAAAAGTAACATATACTAGGTAAATGAGATCTAAATTGAAATCAATACAAAATGGACAAAGTTGCCTACACGGCTGCCCCAGAGAGGAAACAAAGGATTCCCTGGACCCATTCCAGTTCTTGGGCAAATTCTCCTGGTTCACACCCATCGCCGTAAAAACCTCGTTACCATTTCTGCTAGCATAGGATCATCCAGCTCTGGTAGGCTCTCATGACTTTTTCTTTATGTTTAGCTCCCAGATCCCTTCGTCCTTATTGCCTGGTCTCTGAAATATTCTACCTAAATGACCCTTTCCCTGCCGCCATCACAAATAAGGCGTTCCCCTAAAGTGACAGATTTCCCAAGTGATAGATACATATAAATATTGATGATATAGATCTTTTGTGAAACGTTCTAACTTGGGCATGTAGAGGAGAAATAAATGTTTCCAGGGTTAGACAGAAATAGAATACTAGGACAAATAACACTTTTATATTTTTCTACCAAGGGAAAATAAAGTGGTGAAAATTATATCTATTTGGTTGTGTGAAATACACACACACACACACCCCTAAACACACGCATAGTAATGGCTTTTGCCCTTCCTACTGCTTCCTATTTTGGGAAGTATAATTTTTAATTTCATCTTTTTTTGCCTCTTTCCACTTTTTCTGTTTTGAAAAGACTATCAAAGGTCATCTCTCCCTCTTCCCCCTTTCTAATTAATAGTCCTTTCATGCTTTCTGAGTGATAAGGCACTTTGAAATTTTCTTGCCTTTTCTGCCTCAGCAATATCTCCAATACACCCCAAGAAGAACAGTCCAAAGACACTTTTCAAAGGTTTGTGTTTTTTTTTGCTTTTGTCCTATCTGCCTCAAGGTATTGTCACTACAAGTTATAATCTCGACTTCTACTTCCCTATTCTTTTGCCTTATGTCTGTACTCTGTCATGAACATTCGTTTTACTTCTTTTTCTTTCCTTGTCTTCTCCATACATGACTTACTATGAGTAGCTGCTAAATTAACATTATAGAACCACAGATTTACAGCTGTTAGAAATCTTATTGGACACCAAATCCCATGCTCCTCTTTTGATAACTGAAAAAAACAAAGTCCATAGAAGACCAATGTTTTATCCAAGGTAACACAATGACAGAGGCATGATGGAAACCCAGACGTATTGGCGTACAAAGACCAAAACAAAACAGCCCTTGTCTCAAATGAGATTACATTCTATTTGGGAAAAAAAACCTTACATCTAGACATAGGGAAATAAAAGAGCATATTCAAAATAACTATAAGGAATTTTTTTTAGCATGAGACAGTGAGACCAAAAGAACTTGAACAGCTTTTGTATAAGAGGTGGCACTCAGTCAGATTTTTTAAGAAAGCTAGAAATTGGAAGAGGCTGAAATGAAGATGAACTATATTACAGGAATGAACAACATATTACAGAGGTGAAAAAGGAAATAGAGTCATGTATAAAGGCAATTTTACTAGAACATATAATTTCATGGATAGAAATTATTTCCACCCTTCCTGAAAAAAGATATAACTATGTATACTTAATACAAATAAAGTCATCATAGCACAATGGCTAGAGTTCAAGTCTAGGCACCAAAAAACCTTGGTTTTAAATCCTGCCTCTGATACTCACTCTTTCCTATTGGGCAGGTAACTCAATGTCTACAAATCTCAGGAAAATCTCTAGGAATTAGCTACTAAATTTTAGACTGTTGTGATCTATATGGGTAAAAAGAAGGATTTTCATGCGACAAAATCACAGATTCTTCTGATATGTCTATTGGTATGTTTCTATTTTCAAATAAAGGCTTATTGCAGCTCTACCTCTATAAAACAGTGAGAGGGGACAACTGCCAAGAAGCACTGCTGACCACGTTGAAAGATGTCAGTTTCATAAAAATAGTGGAATGTGTGTCTATGTGTGTGTGTGAAGCATAATATGTTCATGAAAAGTCTTGCTAACAGAATCTAAAGTTTTCCCCCAAAACAAGACTTGAAGTGCTCTTTTCTGAACATTAAGTAGTCAGATAATACCACCTCAATTGTTTTCCCTGCATCTGCAGAGAAATAAACTAAATGATTTAATTGCTTTCCCCCCCATCTCTTTTGCCAAATACCAAACTGCATTCATCTGGTGTTTCAATGACCTCTACTCCCTGTTCTCTAGTTTCCTTGCCTCTGGACATTCTCTGTATCCCAAAGTGCCTGGCTACTGAATCGAACAAATATGGAAAGACTGGGGTGAAAACAGAAATGTGGACAAAGAGGGAGTGAACACAGCAATAGCTACCTCTGTTCTAGGATCACCTAACCATGGTATGTGGGGAGTTTGGGGCAGGTAGGACAAGAACGGTAGATTTTGTTTCTTTGCAATTTATTTTTATTTTGCTCAGGTAGGTGCTGTTACATAGGCAGGTGTTCCTTTCAGACAGTTATGAGAAAGAAAAAGAGACAGGGAAAGGAAAAGAAGTAAAGAGAGGGAGTAAGAAGACTTTTATGCATAATGTTCCATTCTCATTCAGCAAGAGAAGATGTTGACACTCCTATTATATAAATGACTTTATGCCTTTTTTCCTTAACCTATCCTGGAATCTGGACAACATTCCCTGCTTCCTCAACATGAGGGTACAAATTCCTGCCTCTTCTATTTTCAGGTATAAACTCCTAAGTAGCCTATGTACTTTAGGAAGAGATATCCAGAAATTCTAAAAAGGTCCTGAGCCTAAGAGCCACATGAAAATAGATTATTGCTTTTCTGTAAAGCATCCAGAGAAGTCCCTGAGCTCTTGTCTAAATGAGGGCAGATAGCTAAACTGTCCAAGACCACTCCTTGGTTTCTTGTCTTTTGCTTTCTTATTCTTAGCCTAATAGCATTTTCCATAGCATTTCCTGGCTTCCTGCTCGCTGGAAAAGAGATCCTTGCTCTCTATTTACTCTTTTCTCCAGGAAGTTTCTTGACATCCTATTCATCAAGATATAGATGCATGCTTGACCTGTCAGTTCCCTCTAGACTTTCCCTGCCTCTTGGCCAGTAGAAGACAGATCCTGGTCCCTTGGCTTTTGCTCTGCTACTCCATGAATCAGTCCTCTGCACAGTAACCCTGGAGTCAGTTCTCTCTGACCTACCTGGTCTGGGATAAGTAGCTACTGCTTCGATATCATCTTGGATAAAACATGTGGAACAAATCTTTAATTAGCCTGGGTGACTAAATGATAGCAAAAGCCCACGACATTGCCAGAATGACAAAGAATACAGATAAAGATAAATAGGTCTGAAAGATAAAATTATTAGAGCCCAATGGCAGAATCTTTGGAGTACACGACCAAGCCATGAATTCCTATCCACTCCTTTGTTTTATCCTCTAGAGGATCATCGCCATATATGAACACTAATTTCTCTCAAGACAGAACCAACACAACTGGAGTAGCAACTCCGATTTCTAGTGTTCTTAAAATGTCTTCTCTTGGTCTCTATCCAGAGGATTCGTGTTCAGCTCAGTCCTACTCTCTCCAATCACTAGGTTTTAGTTGCACCAATAATGCCCTTCTAAGACCCAATTAATGTCCTCTCCAATTCGGACTCTGACCCAAGAGATCTTCCTGGACTTTTGAACTGCACATTACTATAATTCTTTTTGGATTAAAATTGCAGGTGAACGCTAAGAAAGCTCAAAGTGGTCATTCTTGGCTTCTGGGGCAGTATATACAATGGTGATGAACCAGTGCAATATAAGGCCACAATTCTGTAGGGAAGAGTCTCCTGCATTATAGAGTTCAATCCCGATTCGAATGAATCATGAATCCTCTGAAGTGATTGGATTCTCACACTGCATACTTAATTGGGTTGAATTAGCATATGTTAAAGAGTCATCATTTTGAATAGTGAAAATTCAAGCATATACAACCTCTAGAGGAGGTTCATTATTTTCAATATTTGAGACTAAGCAGGAAAAAAAAGACATGTTGGGGTCGTGACTCTACACTGTGGGCATATTAGCATCCATCTCACAACTATTGATGGTTCCTCCATCTCTTTCCCTTGTACTCTTTTTCTCACATGATACAGAATGAATAACAAACCGAGACACTTTACAAAAAGATTTTGATAAAAATATGTTTGTGTGGGATAAGTCAGGAAAGAACATCAAACACCGCAGGAAGTGAGAGTTAAAGTTAGCCGGTCAAAATATATCTATTAAGTGCCTACTGTGTTCCAGGTACTTGGAGATATCTATAAGGAAAGGAAAAAGATTTTCCTTACTATCAAGTAGCTCACAAGGCAAGAGATTCCATGCAAACAACCATGTCTAACAATCTATATCTAGGATGAATTGGAAATAACAAAGAGGAAGTACTAGAATGAGCGGGAATTTGAAAAGGCTTTCTACAGTAGATGATGTTTCACCTAAGAAAGAAGTAGAGGAAAACAGGAAGAAGTAAGAAGGAAGAGTATTTCAGGCATGGAAGAGAGCCAAGGAAAATGGCTGGAGTCAGGGGATGGAGAATTTGATTTAATCAGAATTAAGGAGGCGAGTGGCACTAGACTGTAAAATACTGAGGGGTGAGGCAGGCATAAGAGAAGACTGGACAGCAGGGGTTCAAGTTAAGGATTTTAAATGTCCAACAGCAATATATATATATATATAATCCTGAAGTCACACAGAGCCACTGCAGTTTACTGAGAAGAGGGGAGATACGGTCAGAAGGGTACTTGAGGATCATTTTGACAGCTGAGTGAAGAATTAGATTAGGGTGAGGAAAGAAACATGGCATGGAGGCAATAGTCCAGACACGAGACAATAAGGGCTTGAGCCAGAGTGTTGGCCAAATCAGAGGAGAGAAGGGATTTTATATGTGAAATACTAGTAAGGAAAACATTGAGTTTGAGAGGTCTAATAGGTAGGTAGGAATCTGAAGGTCAGCAGGGAGGTTGGGGGTGGATAAGTGGATTAAAACATTAGAGTTAATGAGATAACAATCTGAACTAGAGAGGAAGAGAAAAGAGCCTCCATGCAAACTACATAGTTTAATTTAGTTTGGAAATCTAAATATTTTAACTTAGAGGACATGCAGATCCACACTCTCAGGGACACTTCTGGTATTCAATCAGGAAAACAACCCAGCTTCACTAAGACAAATCCATTGGTTTGTAAGTGCTTGGATTTGTCAACAGACCTTTCATGACACTTCTTATTCATAATCACTCTTACACCCATTGCAATAAGTCAGTGCCAAACCATCCACAGTTAAATCTCAATGATATTTAATACAGTTCCACAGAACTGTTGAAATAATAACTGTAGCTACCTAAGAACCAATGTTGATTTTACTTTTCAAAAATTGTCTTATCTTTATAAGCTGTATAAATAAAGAATAAATATCTATTATGAATTTTATATTTTGTCTAGAAGAGTAATATTATTGTATGAAGTATTCAGAATCTGGAATCTTGTGCTAACATTAAGAGAAGGAGGAAGGAGGAAGAAGAAGGAAAGAAAGACAAGTCGAAACATAAGGGGAAGGAGAAGTGAAAGAGAAAGGGATTCCAGTTTTGACAAATATGATCAGATTATTTTTGAAGCTTTTTTCTTTTATTTTCTGAACAACACTTTTCAATTCAATTTGAAATGTATGTAAACTATTTCTAGGATTTGGCAAACAATAAAGTCATAGAACACCTGTAAAACATATGAAATAGAAAGATATAAAGAAAAGAATAATTTTTTTCTAGATTTATCTAACTGTATTGAATTTTACCTCCAGTAAGTTACCTCATATAAAATTCATTGATGGAAATTTTTAAAATTATAAAACATCTATAGTTCAAGTAAAATTATGTTAAAATGCCACTTGAAAGAAGTTTTTAGTAATTTATCATTGTTGAAGAAGATGCCATCATTTTTTCAAGTGTGTTTCTCTATAATTCTACATTTTAGAGATTTTGAAATAGGTGATAAAATTGCCCTTGCTTAGTAATTGTACATTTTGATAGTAAAATATTCACTTTATTACTAAAGTTCACTCAGTTCATATGTTGGATTAAAATTAGAGTAAACTTAATATGACATACTTTTAGCTAAATTAAATATGTATATTCATTTATATATTTATAAATTCATTGACAAATCATTTAAAAGTGTTTCTGAACCTCCCAAAGTCTACGTCTGTGACTGCCTATACTTGTTTTACAAGGATGATATATCAAAAAGAAAAAAAATAATCTTAATCATGCATCTTTAATCAAACTCTCCTAACATCCTTGACATAAATTAAGCCATATATAATGTGATTCCATTTCATTTCAACTATTACCTACTAAAAATCATATGTATAGTCATGACAGCTAATTTAGTTAACATTTTGTTATTTCGATAGGAATAACAATTTCAAAAAGACAGATTTTATGTATAGACAAAATCATCCTATTTTCTTTTTCTTAATCAGTTACAGAGATTCAAAAGAAACTAAGATTTTAGGGACAGATATATTAAAATAGCATCATGTTTCTCCAACTAAATTTAATAATCATATTCTTAAGCATTATATTTAATATTTGAAATGAGCATTAAATATGAAAATTCATGGTATTTTCTGAAATGTTTTTGTTTCCCCCAATCAAAATCATAGTCTGAGAGGGAGAAATGCTTTTTATTTTTCTAAATGTATCTCAATAGGAAGGAAAATAAAATTCTTTTGGTTGCTTCTTTGAATAATCTAAACAAAATCTATGTATCATTCAATTAGGAAAACCAAGGCAATTAATAAAGGGCAGCTCAATTTTAAGCAAATACAACATCCCACTTAATTTAAGAGCTTCTTGGTAGTTTGAGACTGGTTAATTTTTTCATGGCAAGCACTCAAATGGAGATTATTTGTTCTAGACCCAAACAAATTGAATCATTTCATTGAACCATCCCAAGCCACATAATATCTTTGTCATTTCAGTTCAGTGAAAGACTTTTGAAGATTATGATAAAATTATTACTGGCAATTAGAATTTCTATCGTGCATTTAAGCTACTTATGAAAAAGAAATTGAAGGACATAAGATATTGGTGAAAAAAGTCATAGAATACTAAAAATAGAATTAGCAGTGTTTATTTTATTTAAAAAGTTGAAATCAAGTTATCTTTAGAGTTTATGACTTGCAAACGAAAGTATTTAATATTTAACATGTTTAAATACATTTGGCAGCAGTTTGGTAATCAAAAGAAATCATTTGTGTCATCTCATGAAAATAAGTTTATTATGATTAGAATATTTCAGATTATGATTAAAATATTTAGAAGAAAATATATTCACCTTTCTTGTCATCGAAGTACAGAGTCTGTTGAGCTGGATTTGACCACTGGAGGGAGGTGTTATCATTTTGATCAACCCTACAGGTCAAATTTGCTGTTCCGCCTTCCACAACTGTCACATTCTGAGTCAGTGGAAACTGCCCTTGGCTGCCTAAAGGGGGGTTAAAAGGAAATGTGAAAGTTAGAGACCTTATATATATATGTATATATATTTCCAGTTAGCTGTATAATCAGAAGAAAACAAATATTCTTAGTAAAAAAGCACAAAACTCCAAAAGAGAAAAGATGGCACGGACATATTTAATAAGTGGCATTGCCATACTATGTAGAATTGTTAATATTAACACTGAGGCTTGAGGAAAGCCCTCATCATTACTACAGAGATATTGTAGAGTTGTGCACAAAACCAAGACATATATTCCAAGAGGGATAATCATTTTTATTGACCCCCCTCTGCATGTATACATCACATTCTTCAGAGACAGGAAAGTGAAATAGCTTTAGGGGAATTGCATGCTTAAATGCTTCCTCAATGCTCAAAGGTAAATATAAAGCTCGATCCAGAGTAAAACCTATGAAATGTGGCTATTGAACATGTAGCCTCCATTGCCGTCATTTTAAAAAAAAGTATTCTTGCTCTTCGTGGAGATTCTTCATTGATAAGTGCAACTATAATGTGAATGGTTTATCTGGAGAGATGTTAGAAGAGCCTCCCGATAATAAAGGTAACATACTGAGGACGATCACAGAACTTGAGCTAGAAGGACCTTTGAGTTATCTTGCTCAGCCTTTTCATTGGACAGATAAGGTAATGGACACTAGAAAGATGAAATCACTTTCTTAAGGTCTCAGGAGGACCAAGTGACTAGAATCAGGACTGGAATCCACATTCTTTGACTTGCCGCATCATCACTGCCTCTTCTGGTTTTTGTTCTAACTTAGAAATATGCCAAGGTGATGACAAATATGAACTGGGCAAAAAAAAAATGGTTAACTGGAGCTAAATTCAAAATATTTTCTGAGCGAGGGAACCCATGACCTGAAGAATAATTTATCTACTCAACTCTAACAGATGACTTGATCATGACCACGAGAAGGATTTGCCTTTTCATTCCTTTGTAGTAGTTGTGTCGTGCTTAGAAGCACCACTTGGTGTTCTATTCCAACTCCTAGCGATAAAAACCTCCTATTTCCACGAAGGCTGCTGATTGGCACTCGAAGGGACAAAAGAGCCCGAGGGGGGAAGTCTTCCCCAACCCAATGACACAAGTACCCAGGTTCATGGCCATGTTGTCTAATTAAGCCCATCACGTGTAAGAGAGCTTCCAGCAGGAGCCCTGACAAGTTAACGGCAACAACGCCGAGTCACTATGGCAACTCCCCCAGGATGCCTCCCTGCAATCTTTTGGGTGGAGTTTCCAAATTGGGGTTAGAAGATGTCTAGAATAAATTCTTGGAGAGTGGACTCGAAAGCCATCAGGAGCCAGAGTGGGATGGTTTCGCTTTCAGCTCAGAAGTGACCTCTAGCCGGGAAAACATGGAGAACCATCAATCTTGTGAAGTGAGGTGAGGGGAAAAGGCACATCAAAGAAAACGGGAGCAGAGGCAGAGAATAAATGCTGGATGAGCCAGACTGCCAGCTCATGAAAGGCATACTCAGCAGTATTTTAAGTGGCTTTTCCCCCTCTTTTGTTTTTCAGGATATTCCTCTGAACTGTAGGGTGTGTTTCTAAGTCTTTTAGTAGGAGGCACCATACAAGGTCTACAAGACAAGGGTGTAGAAGCAGATCATAGTCTTTAGAAATTGTTGATTGGCTTAGAGACATTAACAGACTTGCTCTAGGTCACATGACTGATTGATGAAAGGGCTAAAGCTGGAATCTGTGGCTTATAGCAATTGTCACATCATCGTGGCCTTTTTATCTTATAACCAAATACGAATGGAACACATTTTAGAACATTTTCAGCGAAAAGTTACAATTTAATAACTCATGAGTTTATTTCAACAAATCAGTGTTAAGTTGGGAAAAGTTTATAAGGTGGAATTTTATCTCAATGGATTTAATACAAAATGCAACGTAAAGAAAGATGAAGTCCATTGACTTGACTATGACCAAGAACTGGGTTCCACAATAGTCTTCAGTCATTCAGCTGGTGAATTAAGAGCAGAACTACAGTAAATGTATATACTTAAGGGGGGTGGGGTGGGGACTGAAAGGTAATGATATAAAGACCAATAACTGTTTATGTGCTAAAACAAATAAACACAAAACTAACTTCAGGACATCAAGGTGGCCACACCGGAGCAGTATCATGTGAGTGTACTTTATTTTTAGCAGTTATTGACCTACTTATGTTCCCATTTCTCCCAGATATCATTCAGTTTGACAGGCTTCTCCTAATATCTTCTTAATTTTCCATCTTGAATAATAGTGGCCAGGATGAACTAATGGCTAGAGTAAGGTGAACCAGTAAAACACTACTGGTCAAGGCTGATATAAAGCTCTACTCTTAGGGAAGGCTAGGTCCAAAAGTCATACTTTTAAAAATGCATTTAAACTTAATAAATAGGCAATAATATGTGATGGTAATGCCCACCAAGGTCAAGTCTGATACCATTAATTTATATATGGAATACATGGAGAGATCTAAGGTGCCTTCTTTATACCCTAGGACTTCCACACACATAAATGTCATGGTTTCTAAAGAACATACATCTGTGTAATGAACAACATGGACTTCTTATTTTTAGAAGGGAATTTTTTCCTTTGTTCTTTATTCTCTTCTTCACTACAAATTTTATTCTTTCCCCCATCAGTCATAAAAAATTATTTTCCTCCTTTACTTTATGAATTATTTTCTTTGAAGCAATAACTTTAACCTCATTCTTAAAAAAATTGACCCATTTGGGTTTTTTCTTATACCACATAAAATAATCTTATATTACTTAGTTTCTCTTATTCTAATAGATTCTTACTCTTCCTTACCTAGCCACACTTTTGGAACATACTTTTGGTTTATTTTAAATATCTATACTATATGGAAACTAAGAATTTAAATGATAGAAAATTGTGCATTGTTTAAGGTTTCCCCTTTTTTCCCTCAACCAGGGCAATCTATTTTTACTACTCCCTTTGATGCGTTACTCTTCTCTATCTAGAGAGCTATGAATGCTGGACAGTTCAAATTCATCCTGTAGCTACAAACAGATCAGTAGGCTCAAAAAATTGTGAATTAAAACGTATCTCCTGCCAATTTCAGAGTCAGTTGAATGCTATACTTTTGTCCCATATTCCATGCATATGTTCACTGTCTGAACACGAAGATTTCTGCTCCCTTTCCCTGTTGGGAATAAAGAAGCTAGAACTCAGGTGGGCTTATTGTTGGTGACAGTCTAGGAAGTCACATCATTCAGAGCGGAGTGGATTCACAGGGAAAAAGCCGCATGAGAAATCCCTGAAGCCAGAATTATTGTCAAAGGAGTCCTGGCAGGCCAAGACGAATGTTTGAGCATCAACAACAGAGCATGGCTTTGCTTTCCCAAATAGCGCTATTCAAGCCTCACTATCTCCTTGAATGGCTGATGAGTAAAGGCAATAGCTTTCTCTACCTCTCTTCTCCTGCTAAAGATTAAGTGTGGGTCATACCAGTGGATCAGTGCACATTGTGCATGAGTGCTTTGTAACGAAGAGCAATCATCATCTGAGATATATCTAGACAGACAGGCTGTGTATGCGTATGTATGAGCATGTATATATGAGAAAGAGACAGACAGACACAGAGACACAAAGACAGAGACGTACAGCGAGACAGATTCAGAAAGATGGAGAGACAGAGGGAGAAGGCAAGGGAAAGAGACAACAAATATGTTCTAGTCAGTGCTTTTGCAGGCTATTTAGCAGGAACTAAAAAACTCTTGCCTTTTTTCTCTCTAAATGAATACTATCACTTCCAAGGAATAGGCAGTTGATCTTTTAAAAACAGAATGGAAAAAGAGATTTAAAATTATTCTTGGGAGAAAAAAATATACTTTACATTAGAGAGATAATGCTGGGATTTTGTTCTCTACTTTTTGAACCAGAAGGGAGGAAGGAACAAGGAAGGAAGGAAGGGAAAAGTAAAGAAGGAGACGTAGTTCTATGTATCAAAAGTTGATCAGTTGGGCCTACCACATTTTTTAATAGAAATTATGATTAGTAGAAAAAATAGCATTCAGGATTTTTTGTTTGCTTTTTAACATTAATGTATAATGGAAAGCAGTTCATTTCTTTGAAAAGTTATTCTGGAAATCTATTGTAAAACAACAATAAATCAGATTTACTCAAAGAGATTAATAATGTTCCAAGAAAGTAAAGGATTCTTGAGCTAGAATGAAATCGTATTTTATTAAGTATATACCAGGGTAAGATATTCCCTCTACCTAAACCGTTTCTATTTAAATCACTAATGAGTACTCTCCACACAAAATAAATCACTTTCATCAAGATCTTGGCCATGTTTGTTCTAAAATCCTGAATCTTTAAAAGTTCAAGACAATTCTTAGTACTTAAGAGTCTAAAAATATACCCAAATGCACACCCAGCATGCTATTACTTCCACTAAATTACAAAAGGCATTCTAAACAAATAACTTTCTAATGGGCAAGTTGTGGCTCAGTAGTTGTATGGACTGAGGCACATATTGCATGCTGAAAGGCGCCAGCTTAATATATACTAATGTCATTAAAGCAAACATACTTCTCAAGAGAAGTATTGTGTTTTCTATATCTTGCAAGAAAAGGAAAATGGACTTAAAACCCAGGGCACTGGGAAATTCTTTTCCATTCATTCAGTTATGAATCATCCCTAATTAATTCTCTCTATCGTTTTTTTGCAGTTTCCAGATGCCCCTGCACTGCTTCTATTTCAGATTGCTCTACAAATACCGAGTTCCTTTAGACTTTCCTGTCCAAGACTCCCATGTAGAATTGATTCTTTGATCAGCCTCCGTCTTCCTTGACTTAGCCTGTGTTCTAGGGTACAACACCTGGTATCTACCTTCTGTGCCATCTTTCTGATGCTATGGAGCTATGGAGCATGGCCATCGCTGTAGCACTGCATGCCAGTTTCCATAGAGACAGGAAGCTCTAGAGGGACCTGTGTTCAATAGCAGCTGCCAGAGCCAGGCAGGGAAGAGACAAAGCTGGCGGGCAGTGAGACTTGCGGGGCCAAGAAAGGTTGGAAGGGCTCTTTCCTCCTGGTATCAGAAAATAGCACTGCCAAACTGGCAGCTCTGGTCAGTGCAAGCCTGTCGCCCAGATCCTGGTGCTCACTAGGGCTAGTCTGTAAGGGAGCCATTCTGCTCCCAACTCCGGGAGCAGAGACTCCTGTGTACCCAAACTTGGCCCCCGCTCACTATTGGCTTCTTATCCCTAACAAAAGGCTCTTTCAGATTTACAGTAGCTCCCACAGCTCCTGACCCACAGAACCATCATTCTTCTGTACAAATTCCACCTTGCTTTGTCTATTCCAGGACATGACATTAAGCTCTCCAGACCTCTTGCAACAGACCAGTGAGCTGATGGAAGAACTACTGGATTATTCCAAAACTGTCTACATACTGTTTGGAAAAAACAGACCATCATATAATGTCGCATTCTAGCTAACTTTTATTTGTTATTATTTATAGTGTTGTTTATTTTTAATATATATAATTATTTTAATAAATAACTTTAATAAAAATAACTAATTATTATTTATATTGTTATTATTATTGAGATGTAGGAAGGGATTTTTAAAATATGGTTAATTTTCAATTTTCTGTAGCTGAGCTGATCCTCATAAGACTTACAGAGTAGGGGAAGTTTTTATTGTTCTGATTTTCCCTTTCTAAAGTCTATTTATGTATGATTTCACTATACTGTATATGCCAAAATATTCTTCAAAATGACCTGAAATACCATCTTGGTCTCCCCTTAGCAAAATATTCCAAATTCATTTAGCACTTCTATATTATGACTGGTTCTTAACAATAATTTTTATTTTATTACCTTAAAATCCTAATAAATTACTCATAGCCTTTTTATTTTAAAATGGTTATTATATTAATCTAAAGAAATATCATTAAAATCTTATTTCATAGGTTCCTTCTGTTTATCCTTATGGCTATATTTCTTAAAGGAAATGGGGAAAAGGTCTTCCATCTCATCAGAATGGATCCAGATTTGGAACTATCTATTTGAAGACAGGTTTGCAATGACTTCTTTGGTTCAATCAATACAAAACAGAGTTGATTGAGATACAGAGGGTCTACCAACTTGCCCAGGTACCTTTAGTGGAATGCAAATTCCTTTAGGCTAGCAACTGTTTTCATTTTTTTCCTTGTGTCTCTAGGGGAGAGCACAGTGCCCGGCACACTGGAGGATCTAATATAGGTTTGTTGAATAAGTTTTATAGTGTAGACCCACATTTCCTTTATTCTAATCCCAGAATTCCACTATGCTGGAATACTTATTTCATTTTATCATGCTTTAAAAGATAACAAAATCCATGAATATAGAACCAGGTTGTTGATTCATTATTGAGTTTTCATCTACTAAGACTGGTATTGTTTGACAACCATTGGGCGGGGGGAGCACTGATTAAAATTTAATCTACACCATTAACATTTCTTCATCATTTGTATAAATCCAAAGAATAAAAATAAATAAACTAAACCCTGATTTATAGTAAGTTTCTGAGCTGAAAATACCTTGTAAATTTAACAATTGGAGGGGGAAGAACGAAATAGATCATCAAATATTTTCTATAGGTACAGAAAGTTGGTTCATCTTCCATATATAATTCCTTGCTTCAAATGTATCTAAGTGTCTGGTAACATCTCAAACTACAAAAACAACGTGAAATGACTAATTATAATTGTTCCCCCCAAATCAATACCTCGCACAATTTTTAAAATGCATTTTGTCATAGACCAAATTTCATCTTCTGCAAATAGCTTTTTAGTTATTATGTTGGAAAGCAAAGAAATATATTCAAACAATAGAATTAAGGATTAGAGAAGAAGAAACATGAATGCCATTTTAAAATTCTCTAACTTCAGAAATGCTTTACGTGATAATTATCATGAGTGCATAAACTCACTTTATATTGCTTGAATACTCTTTTCAGGGTGAATGAACAAGCCCTAGAGCTGACTAGTTTTCCTTGCTAAGTGATGAACATTTGAAAGGCAGCCTTCCAAGAAGGAAAAAAAAATTTATGACCACAATCACAGACTGGTTCACAGGGAGGCTCAATCACTTAACTAAATTCTAAATTGATATGTCAACCTGAAGGAAATATTCTGGAAAGGAACACACAGATGGCAGAACTCTTTAGAAGACAGGGTGAGGAATATAGTGCTTAGCTTACATAATCAATCTCTACAAGACTGAAAATTGAATGAGTAGGGAAAAGACAGTTTTACAATTAAGAGTCCCCAGAAAAGAACTCACATCTAGGGGTACCAGTGAGATATTGATCCATACATAGTCAATTTTTCTTTAAGTCATATTCAAATGTGGTTAAAAAGAAATTATCAAATAAGGTGGAGTTATAATAAGTATATAATTAAAAATCTCAAAAAATTCTTAGGAAAACCAATCTCTATCATATTCATAAATGTAAATTAAATGGAAAAATATAAATTAATAAAGTAAAAAAAACACATGAAGCCAATTTCATATGGATTTGCATGGGTAAAAGATAATTTAAAATACATTCATTCCCTTTTGGCAAACTTTGATACATAACAGAAGAATATTTACCTGAGAAAAGTTAAAAAGAATTTGATGAAATACTAAAAAAAAAAAATCAAGATTTTTATTTCAATTATTTTAGATTGAAAAAAGCTAGCTTAAAGTTAGTCATTTTTAGACAATAGATTAAATTTATACCCAATTATTGTTTACTCAGCACACCTTTCTTTGATATCTTGAATATTGAAAATACAGCACTCTAGGTATGTAATATTAACAATGATTCGAGCTCCTTCATTTCAATTTTCTTGAGTACTATGTTTTCATTTCAATTCATGGATTATCTTACTATAAAGAATTGATGTTTTAGTTAAACTTAAAGATTAATAAAGAGGTAAATGATAACATAGAAGTAGAATGCAAAATATTACAACAAAATAAGTATATTAGGCATAGACCAACACCTCATACCATTTACCAAGGCAAAGTAAAAATGGATATGTAAAGGCTGAAAGGCCAAAAAGATTAGGGGAACACAAAATGGTATGACGTGTTGTCAGACCTATGGATGAGGGAGCAATTTAGGTCAAAGCAAGAAATACAGAATACTATAAGATGGAAAATAGGTAACTTCAACTACATTAAATTTAAAAAGTTTCTGAACAAACAAAGTCAATGCAAATAAGTTCAGAAGGCAAACAATAAACTAGGAAAATATCTCTACAAAAATCTCTGATAAAGGCTTCATTTCTCAAATATAGAGAATTCCTCTATTTTCTTAAAATTTCTCAAAATGTAGAGAATTAAGTCAAATTTATAAAAATACAAAGTATTTCCCAATTCACAATTGGCCAAAGGAAGTGAACAGGCAATTCTCAGATGAAGAAATGAAAACTATCTTTCTTCATATGAAAAAAATGCTCTAAATCACTATTAATTAGAGAAATGCAAATTCAAATAACTCTAGGGTATACCTCATAACTACCAGATGGGCTAATGTGACAAAAAATGAAAATGATGAATTTTGACGGGGATGTGGAAAAATTGGGATCCTGTTGGTAGAGCTGTGAGCTCTAATAACATTCTAGAAAATAATCTGGAACCACAGTCAAAGGGCCATGGAACTATGGGTGTAAAGGCTTTCATTATACAGATCTTTGACTGGATAAGAAGGTGGCTTAGTCATTGAAAGAGAGCAAAGGGTAAACCAATGAATATCCTTCAGGCTCTGTAGCTACTAAATCAAGAATTTAGAGAAGGACTTCTCCTCCCCATTCCCCAGGAGGTCAAATGAATTACTTGTGGAGGATTTATAGGACAACATGAAAAAGAAGTGTTTACAAAAAGACACAGAAGAGTTGAATCATCTACATCTTTGAAGGGAGTAACCATCTGAATAAGTTCACAGATCACTCTAAATTTCAAAATGTCATTTGCTAATGTAAGGAGGTGGTCATTTAAAATAAATTAGATGGAAATATTTTAATTAGACATTGATGTAGGAGAGGGCAAATTCATACCTCTATCCATTTGAATAATTTGATTTTTGTACACAGAATGAAAAGTATTTGGTTTTTTAATGTATTTTGTAAAACATGCAAGGGAACTGAAAATGTGTTTAAATGGCACTTAATTAGTACAGATTATAAAGTTATTCTCTATAACTAAGCATTACAAAAATTCTCCATTAATCTTAATTTTAAAACCTTTTTGACATATGAAAGTGAATTCATTTCCAGAAATGAAGAGTGATCTTTTCTACAATTATGTTCCAAGCCCATATTGTTTTTTTAAGGATCTAGCAGAACAAGACAAAAAGGATGCTACATGTTTTACGTTGATTATCAGCATGGGATTGTAAAGGCATCACAATTCATAGCATCATTTATGTAGGCTTGAAAGCAGGTCCTCCAGGACCTTGGAGGTCATCCAATGAAATAATGTATGGGAGGAAGATGGTCATGGAGGGCGTGATGCTTCCTCACCCTCCTCATACCTCCTACAAACAACCAAAAATGGCTCCACAGAATCAAAGCTCAAAGTGGCAGAAAGAGACAAGTCAGAATGAAAGCTGAACAGCCTGGGAAGACAAGGGAGGAAGGTTTCCCACTTCCTGGCCTCAGTCTCCTTGTTATAGGTCCTGGAGGCAGGAACAGAGAAACTGTAGAGGAATCAACAAAGTAACCAGTGGGGCCAGGGTTTAGCCTGGGGAGGATAGCACTGGAATTTTCTGGAAGAGAGCCCTGGGGATGGACGCTGCAGCTGCTGGAAGGGGACCCTGGATTCTGTAGATACAGACATTGAGGGTAGGAGCTCGAGCCTCATGGCTAGGGAAGAGGCACTTTGGAGGCCCATTTAGCACACTGGATACCTGCTCTGTCCTGGGGTCCATTAGTAGGAGAGGAGTGTGGGTGAGGAGGGATTGGGGCCCCATCAGCTGTGGTATCTCCTTGAGAGAGGAGTCCCTCTTCAAAGAGGGAGGATTGCTTTGAGTAGCAGTGGCAGAACTCCCCTGGACTCTGGTCAGAGCACCTCAGATCCCTCAGGGACTGAGGCTTGAGCTGGAGACCTGGGATTACACCAAACTGGATTATAAAAACTGGAATCACAAAATATGAACCAGGAAAAACAAATGTAAAAAAATTCTGAAACCTGAAGTCACTTAACCAATGCTAATAGGAATCCTACAATCCAGTAGAAAGCCAATAATTAAATCTATTGACTGGAAAGCCAAAATTAAAAAAAAAAATTAAAAAGAGTAAGCAAAGGAGAGCCCAACTATTGCTAGCTAGCATAGGGAAAGAGAAGACCTCAGCTCAAACTCAGAGGACAGTGAAGTAAAATACCTACCTCCAAAGCAGCAAGGAAATACAATAAGTGGCGACCAGTTTAATAAGAACTTTTGGAAGAACTTTAAAAAGACCTCTAAAACTAAATGAGAGAGGTTAAGGAAAAAATTAGAAATACCACCCATCAGAAAAAAGAGATCCAGATAATAATGGGAAAAAATAATTAAGAACTAGAATTGGACCAGGGGAAGCAAATGATTTTCCAAGACAAGTGTTGCTTAGTTCCATAACTCCCAGATTGTGGAGAAAATACTATAAACAACAAGGGATGGAGGAGTGTCAGAAAAACAATTTAAGTCCCATGGAGCTAGAATCAAAATAACACAAGATTTAGCTGCCACAATGTTAAAAGAAGGCAAGCCATGGAAAATAGCATTACATAGAGCAAAAGAACTGGGCTTATAACTATAAATAACATATCCAGCCAAGAAAAGCATGTTTACAAAAAGTAAAAAGTAGTCATTCAATAAGGAAATTTCAAATATTCCTGAGGAAAAACCCAGAGCTCAACAGAAAATGTGACCTATAAGAAACTTAAAAAATATATGGGAAGACTCAAGAACAAAATGAATGAAATGGAATGGAGCCAAAATGGTAGGTGAATAGACTCAGAGGAGGTAGGGTAGAACGGCTATCTCATATGGAATAGGAACAAGTGGAGGAATTACTATGGAGAATGGGAGGGGAGCATGATTTATTATAAAGAAAGAAAATGGGCTTCCAGGAGGATGTAATAGACCTGAAATGTAAACTAAGTTTTTCTGATTAAAATACAACGTTCTTTCCACTATATCAATGGTATTATGTAGACCTGTCAAAAAACAAATCAATAGAAACAGCCAAATTGACTAGTGATTTACTGAGGTATAGCTAAATAATACCAAAGAAATTGTTCCAAATTAGACATATCTTCTCAGCTAGCTTATTCTTCATTGGTGTATTTATGTGTATGTGGTTATATCACCCTGATGAAACATTTGTAAATGTGCCCCTGGTAGAGTAATGAGGCGATTAGAGTATGTCTACAGCCCCAGAAGAGGTGGCTAATCTCTTTGGACAACTTGTGTGCCATGCCATGTACCCAAATCAGAACAAACTGGATCCAAAGTGACCATTGCACAGGCTGGCATATTTAATTTTGCTACATGTCTTATTTTTAGGCAATATATTAATATATAAAAAGTTAGAAAATATCATGGACTCATGTTCTTCTTTTAGACTAGACATGGCTGACATCCACCATTCATGAGTTTTGATTTGTCATTATTGTCTTTGTTATTTGTTTCTTAAAATTGAAATAAGAATCAGAGTGGAAAGATTAATAAAAGAGAAAGTCAGTCAATACCCAGTTTATTAAGTGCCTACTATGTTCCAGGCACTGTGCTAAGTACTGGGGATATAAAGAGGCAAAAAATAATACTTCACCTCAAGAATCTAAGAACTAATGGGTAAGACAACCAGCAAATAAATAATTACAAAGAAGTTATATACAGGTTAAGCAGGAAATAAGAGAGGCAAGGTATAGAACTAATAGGAGTTGGGATAGGGAAGATGGGCTAAGATAAGGAGAGGAAGAATTCCAATCCTGGCAGACAGACAGAGAAAATGCCTGGAGCCAGAAATGGAATGCCTTCTTTGTTGAACTGCCATGAGATCTGTATCCCTTAATCAGAGTTAGACGGGCAATAGATTATGAGGTAGAGGATTTTCTAGTTGATCTTGGAGTCAATAGAAAACCACTGGAGTTTATTGATTAGGGGAGTGACGTAGCCAGACTTTTGTTTTAGGAAAATCTGGCTGAATGGAGGCTGATGGATTGGAGTGAGAAGAGGTTTGATAGATGCTGACCTAGTATCTGGCTAGTGCAATAGTCTGTAAGAAAACCTGAAGGTCTAGGAGGTGACATGGCTTTACAGTAAGAGGAAAGGGAAGGTGGAGCAGGGAAGGATTATGAATTCAATTTGGGATATGTTGAGTTTAAGATGTCTCCTGAGGATCTGTTTTGAGATGTCCAAATAGCAATAGGAGATGTGAGACTGAAGATGAGAAGAGAGCTTAAAGCAGGTTATGTAGATTTATGATTCATCAGTTGAGGGACAATTAAATTCAAAGGAGCTGATGAGACCCATAAGTCAGGTAGTCCACAGGGAGAATAGAAGGGCACCAAGGACAGAAGCCTGCAGCTCAACAGGGGTTAGAGGACATGAACCAAATGAGAATCCAGCAAAGGAGACTCAGGAGTGGTCACCTCTGTAGGAGGAAACCAGGAAAGAATATTCTCTCCCAAACCTATAGAGCAGAGAGTTTCAGGGAAGACATCATGATCAACAGTGACAAAGGCTGTAGAGAAGTTGGGGAGAAAGAAGATGGGCACAAAAGGTATTGTATTTGGCAACAAAGAGACCATTAGTAACTTTGAAGACACTTTTGGTGGAATGATGAGGTTAGACTTGTACTACATATACTATAGATTGATTGTGAAGGGTTAAGAAAAACATGAGAGGATGCAGATTGGAAGCCCCTATTGTAGATAGCCCTTTCACGCAGTTTGACCACAAAGGGCAGAAGAATGGTGGTATTATAATTAGTGGTGGTGGAGGGATCCAGTAAAAATTTTTGGAGGAGGGGGAAACACGAGTGTGGAATGGATTACTAGACAGAGTGATTGGAAATAAATGATACAGTCTGGGATGATCAAGGGAATATTCTCTGTTAAAGGAGATGGAAGGAAAGAGGTTCTCTTGACCAGCTAAAGGGATTCTTCTTTGTAAGGAGTAAGGCTACCTCATCATGTGAGACAGGGTTGAAAGAGGACATAGTGGCAGAACATAAGAGAGAAGAAGGGGTTTACAACAAATGGTTTCCATTTTTTTTCTCTAAATTTAAGATGAAGTTTTCTGCTGGGATCTTAGGGGAAGGGAGAGCTATGATAATTTTAAAGAGGGATAAAAAGTTTTGTAAAGTTTACTATGGGGGTAGGACACATTGTGAGGGAGGTATAGTAGGATTGCCTATCTTCAGTGAAGACTTAGTTGAGGTTTGTGTAACCTGAATTTGTGGTGGACCCAATCAGACAAGTAATGTGATTTTCTCTTCCTTTGTTCAACAGCCGGTGTGATGGACTGAAACTGGCAAATAATAGGAGTGACCAAAGGCTAAGACTTGATAAGGCATAATCAAGGAAATCAGAGGGCTAGGGATTTAAGAATAGAAGACAGTGTACATTTGAATTTGTACAAGAAGGAATCAAGATGGGGAAAAGTTAAGAGATGTTCTGTAGGGAGATGTCATAGGAGAGAAATAAGGATTGAAGGAATTGGAGGTCATTGTGTGGATGAAGAGTAGGTTTTGGAAAAGAGAGGCAGAAGGAGGGGAGGAAGGGCAATAGATTGTGGTTAGATAAGGGGATTTTAGAATACTTGAATAAATGGCATTTGCCAAGATCAAGAGTATGACCATCACTATGTGGGGACTGAGATGAGAAGTAGGTAATTGGAAAAATGTAGTTTGAAGAATTGAGTGGTTAAGATGTTTGAGTGTGAGCCAAAATAGATGCTGAAGTCTCCTTATATGAGTGTAGGAGTTGAAGAAGGGAGAAAACTTATTGAAGAAGAAAGGGGATGGCCTGGAAGACTGTAGATAATAGCTACTGATATTCTGATTATATGGTAGTGATCAATAATATGAACCTCAAAGGAGAAGTGAAAGAGATAGGGGACAAGAACCTATGAAACACAATGAGGAAGGAGTATTTCAATCCCCCACTAATGAGCCAAGAGGAATAAATGAAGAAGCAGACAGGACTTGAAATGGTAGCTAGGGAAGCTGTGTCATTGGGGGAAGGAGGACAGGTTTCAATAATAGCTAGAAGATAGAAAGATTGGGAGAGGAAAAGATTTATGTTGAAGGGAAGTTTGTTGTTTATGGGACAGGTATTTCAAAGGCAAAGAGAGGGTGGTGAGTTGAGGATGATGGTAATAAAGAATCAAGTGTTGGCGGTTAAGAAATGGGGTTTTGATGATGAACTGAAGGGGCTCAGATTCACTGGAATGAATGGAAAGTAATCCATCTTTTGATTTAAGTATTACATTTAAAATTATTTTCTTCAGGAGTTTTTATCAAGATTTTGAAATCAGAGAATTTTAAAAGCTTTCTAGTTTCATATCTCTATAGCTGTGGTGGTGAACCTATGGCATGTGTGCCAGAGAGAGCACTCAGAACCCTCTCTCTGCACACGTGCACCATCACTCCAGCACAGAATTCACCAGAGTTTAAAACTAGAAAGCCAGAGAGACTTGGGGCTGGACTGCTCCCTCCCCCTCTCCACAGGTTCCTGAGGACATTTCTCACATCATCTTTCCCTCTAAAAGGTTTGTCATCACTGCTCTGTAGCATATTCAACAAGTTGTCATTAATCCTTTGCTTGAAAAGAAAGGACTTTCATACTTACCAAAGCAGCCAGATAGAACCATTTTTTTTTTCAAAATTCTGATATTTCTTTACTTTCATCAAACCAAAGCTTATCTCTTTGCAACTTCCACACATTTCTTTAGAATAGGTCTAATGCCTCTGCCACAAGATAGCCATTCAAATATCTGGAGATTATTATCATTTTCTCCTTTAATATCTTTTCAAGGCTAAACATGTAGCATTACTTTAATATTTATATTCTCATGGCATGATTTGGGGTCATTCATCCTGATGCTTTCCTGCCACTGGACATGCCTTTTCTAAAATGTGTCAACCAGAACTGAAAACAATGGTCCAGATGTGGTTTGGTCTACGAGTTTTTATTAGCCTCTTTTATTTCAGTCCAAGTTTTATCTTTATATCATCTCACCCTAACGCAGTGCCTTTGATATAGTAGGTGTTTAATAAATGTTCTGTGAATGGAATTGAATTCATACTGAGACTATAGTTCACTAAAAGAAGATTTTTTTCCAGGAAAAATTGTTATTTAGACCTACCTTTTCCATTGTGTACTTGGGGAATTTGCTCCTTTGAACTCATAAGAGCCAACCTTCTAAACTGTCTGTGTCATGATTATAAGTGTGTGTGGTAGGATCTCTTCTGATGAGATTTATTCTAAATATGCCGCCTTTGACGTGGAATCTACAAGACTGTAAGCTTCACTATAGAGCAAACTTTCCAGGGGAAAGACTGTGCTACTTTGCTTCATTCAGAGCCTCGCATAGCTTTGCCTCTAGTAATTGCCCAGTAAATACTTATGAATGAGTAAATGAATGAACATAGTTTTTGTCTAATCTAAAATGATAATACTTTAATGACTTAAGAGCTGATCAATATAAATCAAACTTAGCATTTCCCTGAAGGAACAAGTTCTCTTTTAAAAAACTGCAAATGGCACAGTGGTTAATGTGATGTGTTTTTCACTGTTTGATCATTTTTGCATTCATAAAGTTTTCAGTAATGGTGATTTCAGCCATCTTGTCAATGTTTACATTCTTTGATGTTCAACTCCTTTGTAGTGCCACATTAGATCTAGGGGAACATTGTTTTATGAGAGCAACTCCAAGTTGTTATAGGGAAATAATTTCAAAATTGGAATCTGACACAGTATAGATTTGCAAAATAAATCAAGTAAGAATTAATATTCTAATAGTAAGCCTTTTATTTTGGCCATGGAACAGACATTTGGTCTAATAGCATAATGATGAACCAAATAACATTTTATGGGAATCATTTTAATATGCAAATATGTACCCTTTTAAAGAAAGTAATATATGTGGAATTTGGACCTAACGTAAGCCTATAAATTAGGGAAATTTTAGGATGTAAGTGATTAATTATGTGGTAGCACCTGCTGCTGAGATGCACTATCATAAATACTCACAACAAAGACAATTATAAGAAAAGTTTTTAAAAATATAAATGTCTGTAAGCTAGGAAGGTTTTTTTTAAAATAACAGAATATGGTAGAGGACAGCTGGGTGGCTCAGTGTATTGATAACAGGCCCAGAAATAGAAGGTCTTTGGTTCAAATCTGGCCTCAGACATTTCCTCACTGTGTGACCCTGGGCAAATCACTTCACCCCCATTGCCTTGCCCTTACCACTCTTCTGCCTTGGAACCAATACTAATTATTGATTCTAAGATATAATAAGCATTAAAAAAAAGATGATAGATTGGTAGCTAGCAGTAAAGAGAAAAATGTAAAGTAAAAATGAACTTCGAACAACGGAATCATAAAAGTGGATGGGATCTTTTCAGTTTATTTTTACAAATTTAACATATTAGTCTTTGTGAGATTGAGTGGTTTCTCAAAGATCGCATAATAAGATGTAGTACTACAGTTAATAAGCAGACAATCTTGTTCATTCTATTTTCTTACCAGTTGTTAGTGTTTAATGATATATCAGAGAACTTAAATAAAATAATAAAATTTGCTTACTAGAACACCTATGACTAGCTTTTGAGTGCTTTCAGATGTATAACGTCATCAAGATAGAGACATTTTTGCATGGAAACTTCTCCCATCAAAGAGATCAAAACGTCTCCATCATCTTCTCACCAAATTCTGTGATGGAAACCACTATGACGTCTATAAAATAAGTTAAATGAAAAATTATTTAGTGATGACTTAAAGTCCTAGCGAATTTCTTGGGGTTCCTCGAAGGGTTAGGAGATGCTCTCAGGAATAAATAGCTCAACGTTTGTTAAATTTCAATAGTAATTTGCCATATGAGTTTTTCCACTGAAATCCAGAGAAGTAAATACTAGCCAGAGCAGTTGGCAGCTTAGAAAAAAGCTAACACAATTCTAGTACAATCACCTTTCTTTTTGCTACAGATTGTCTGAAGTAGGAAAGAATACATCTTAGGATATATTTTTAAATATTTTTCATCAATAGATTATATTTATTTACATATTCAGTTTGTATTTGTTGCTAACATGCAATCAAAATAAGAATCTGACTAGGTCAGTGAGATAACGATAAGATATGACTACAAAGCAATGAGTATTTAAAAAACAGATCGACATTATATATGTATTCAATAATTTAAGCAGTTACTGTGTCATTACTTTGAAGTCAGTCACTATTGCCAGCTGCATATGAACTACAGTGGTACGTACATACATTGCTTAGGGGTTTTTTGATCTGAAAACTGACTCCTTAAGCAAACCAGTCTCATAACTTCTATTCTCATCCTATTTGGGATAAGAACGACTTTACTAACTTGGTGCCAAATCATTTTTACCTACTTATGAAAATGAAAGTAATTATTACCCCTGAAGATATTCCAAGCAATTTCCTGCATAACAAAGACACTAGCATGAGAATCTCCAAAGTGACTGGAGCCATGACATCATCACGGAATACATACATTTTTCTGAGGCTCACATTGAAGAAAAGAGCAATCTCAGTGATTTGGTTTTTAAAATATTTGTTAGAGAATCTCCTCCATTATTCTAGAGTTGAATCTCATAAATTATATTTGTAACAGTTATTTCGCATACTGCCACCACTCTCATCATTGAGATGATGAGAAAATTTGGAAACAAAGAGATTTTTGAAATGACCACAGTTAAGAATAAGTATTAGCAATTACAAATTCTTTGAATGTATAGACAAGACTTCTAAAGATTTCCTTATTTTTCTTTATTATAATAAATTGTTATTTATAGTAATTATAATTATATAATTATACTATTATAGTGTATTACTACACATTAGCCACACTTCAAAATAATATTGATTAACCAGGTAACATAATGCAAGTTTTTTCATCTAGGTTATGCTATTTAGAAACCCCTCCATCTCTCATATATATATAATGCTAATTTTATTTGGTTAATTTTTATATGTAATACATCTCTCTCTCTCCCTCCCTCCCCCTCTCTCTCTCTCCCTCTCTCCCTCTCTCTCCCTCTCTCTCTCTCTGTCTCCCTCTCCCTCTCCATCTCTCTGTCTCTCTCTGTCTGTCTGTCTCTGTCTGTCTGTCTGTCTGTCTGTCTGTCTGTCTCTCTCTCGGTTTAACCCCAGGAACCAGGAAATAACTACTCATATGGCAGAGGTGATAAGCCTCAATTCTCCTTGCTGATTTGGACCAACAAGCTGCTCATGAACCCAGCAGATGGATTCTACTGACTAGGCCAATGGAAACCTTATGGACCTTTTTTCCTTCATCTCCTCACAGGAGAAAAATTAGCACAGCAGAAATCTGGACAAACGACAAATGAAAAAGAAGGAAAAGAGGGGCATGAAGACAACCTGGAAGCCATAAATAGGTTATTGTAAATTGTTGATTACATGAAATACATGATTAAAATAGAGCTTTAATGGCTCTACTTGGATGTATTTTCTAAACAATTGCTTACATAATGGAATTTATCTAACAAGCTTAAATTTGATCCTCTCACTTTTATTCTAAGACATGTGTAAACATGAATCTAAAAGTGCTGAGTAGCCTATTTAGTGGGAAAACCTTTATGTCATCACCCCTTGGTTATCATCATCTTTTTACATTTGATATTTGTCTTGGTTAACTTCGTATATGAAAGCAGCTCCAGCTTATTCATTTGTTCGTGCTCCAAAACCACTTGGACTTTGAAGAATCTGCAATATTAAGGAATTTACAAAGGCCAATGTGCTTTAAAGCAGAAGTTTTTAACTTGGAGTCTGTCAACTTTTGAAATTTAATTTTTAAATAGCTAACTAAATATGTAGGTGTATAATTTTATGTTATAAATTATTATAACTACAAATAATTTAGCTCTATATATGTAACTAATTTAATATTATAGACTTCATTGGTAATCCTACTTATTTTATGTATTTGTAAACATTATTCTCTGGTGTCCAAAGAGTTCACTAGATTGTCAAATAAATATCCACGACATAAAACTGCTTTTATGAGGATTCCCAGTTCCAAATTTTGTTTGTTTCTATATTTATTATATTCATATACCATCCCCTAGCCATAATAAGCTAAATGGAGGAGAGAACCAATAATTTATTAAGGTAATATTTTAGTGTCTATAACAGTGAAAAAAGAGAATATATTAATCTGGACAACTCATTTAACCTGGTTTGCCTTAGTTCCTCACCTGTAAAAATAAACTGGAGAGGGAAATGGCAAACCATTCCAATATCTTTGCTATGAAAAACCAAAAATGGGTCATGAAAGCAACATACTAAGATATACCTAATTAAGCCATAGACATAATTCTTTCCCACTGGGAATTTCTTCAACTTATTTTAGTGATTTTAATATTTTTCATTTATATACATAACATTGAGATAAGCTAAAAATATTGTAGAATATAAAATGAAAAAAGCAATAAAAAATGAATAAAAGTGACACAGTTCAAATAAGATGAAAATATATGAATTGAAGGAAAAGAAAATCTTTGCCTTAGATAACTTTGATAAAAAATTTGAGATGCCCTATCTGTAATACACAGTTTAAGGGAATTTATCAAAAGAAATGTTAAAGAGAGGAAAAATCCAATATATTTTTAGTCATTCAATTATTGAATCCCTAGTCATTTATTGAGCACTGAATTTAAATGAAAAATATCGAAATCACTAAAACAAGCTGAAGAAATTCCCAGTGGGAAAGAATTATGTCTATGGCTTAATTATGTATATCTTCGTATGTTGCCTGATGTTTGTAGAGGACTTATTTAGTGTCGTTCAGTTTTATGAGTACAATTTTAACCCATGATTCCTTTGCTCTAAGCTCAACATTAAAAGTGCTACTTCTATCGTGAAACACGGGAAATTTACAAGTCAATAACTAATAAAGGTTCCATGTTATCATAATAAAGAGAAGAGTATAATTTAAGGTACTTGATTAGCTCCAGAACCTCCATGTACTTACTGTTCAGCAGAAGCCTTGTTTTCATTTGTTTCCATGATTACTTTGGAAAGGGCATGTCATTTTCAGCTAAAGGAGCTAAGCACAAGTGGCTAAAATTTTTGGCAGTCTTTTAAAATGCTTTCAGATCCCAGCACTTCTGCTAGGCATGATTCAAACAGGCACTTACTTTATAGATTTTCAAAGCCAAACCCTACATTCAAAATATTTTGTGTAGGCTCATTTGCAGAAACATTAATTTACTGTAAAACATTGTCTAAGCTTCGGTAGATGATATTATCTAATTTTCTAAATGAGAAGAGGAAATCAGGCCCAGAAAGTTGGCAAATGCAGACACCAGAGAGAGGTGCTATCCACATCACATTGGATTTCCTACAAAATAATTCTTCATAAGCTTTGCAAACATTTTTTGCTTAAATAAGGAATCCAGATGTTGAAAATTTTGCATTTCAAAGAAAACTACAGTCACAATTCTCTTACTGTAAAATATAGACATTCAATCAATAGCCTGAATTTACTGTTTCCATATTCTTTAATATCCATAGTCTTTAAGACTGTGCTATATAAAATACATTACCCAAACCAGAAATAAGAACATATAGACTAGTTAACTTTATCAAAGTAATTGAGTTTTCTTGAGTCGTAATGTAATAAAATCAGCAACAAACAGCAACAAAGAACCAAGGCAGGGGGAAAGACAAGCATCAAATACTGATTTGGATTTTTATCACATTCAAATAGGACAGTATTTATTATGTGGCAAAATTTTTACCATAATTAAAAAATTAATATACCAAATATATTTGATCGCCAGTCTTACAAGCAATGTTCTTATTGTTTTTACAGTGAGATGTGCATTTTGGCTTTGCCCAAGATGACAAGATTTATTTGCTACCTACTATGTGTCCCCACCTCACTAAGTTCTGGGGACACAACACCTTTTGTTGTTCAGTCAATAGTTGTGTCTGACCCTTCATGACCCATTCTTGGTTTTTCATGGCAAAGATATTGGCTGGTTTGCCATTTCCTTCTCCAGTTTATTTTTACAGAAGAGGGACTAAGGCAAACAGGTTGAATGAATTGTCCAGTATCACACACCTACTAAGTACCTGGTTCTACTTTTAACGGTTTACCCTCTGGACCAATGAACATATTCTTGCCATTACTTCCTAATGCTTTTTTCACTACTATTCTAAAAGTATCCAAATATCTAAAAATCTTAATGTCATGCCTGGAGAGCTTCAGAATATACTTAATAATTGGGCTAGAAAGGAAAACCAACATTTTAAGAGACTATGGATGGTTGAACAGGTAAATGATAGAAATTTCAAGGAATAGCAGTTTCCTTGGAGCAAGCATACATTTGTGAACTATAGATTTGAAGCTAAAACGCCCCTTTAACCCATCTAATCCAACTCCCTCTTTGTTTTTGCATTTGAGGTTAAATGTCATCCCTAAAGTCACAAGGTGGCTAAGCATTAGGATCAGAATTTGAATACAGGTCCTCCAAGCACATTCACAGAGATAATACTTTCCCCAATGAATTCTAGTTCCTTTGCCAAAGGAATAGTTTGAGGATAGGTGGGAGAAATAACAATTTTAAGCCCAGTGTCTAATTTGAAAACTTTGAGGGGTTCTTCAAAACTTCATAGGGCAACAGAATATTAGAAGGGACAGAGCACCAACTTTGGAGTGAAGGAACCAGGATCCACATCCTGGCTGGGTCCATTACTGATGATGTGAGCCTGAGCACTAACCTCTTTGGACCTTAGTTCCTAAGATGTAAAATGTGGGTCCCACTCCCACTCTCAATCTTGTCATGAGCCTCTAAATGGATCTGTTGTCACGTGGGCAATAGTTCAGGGAATGACCTGTCCTGTGTAAATGACTTGCTTACCGAGTCCTTAAAATATCTTTGTTGCCTCTTAGAAACCTCAGCTTTTTCATTAAACAGCTAAGCACTCTTACCATATTACTAAAGATTTTAGTTTAATGAAAACGAATGAGACTAAAGATTGAAAAGGATGGGGAAAACTTGTCCCGTTTTAGTTGATATCTGTGCAGCATTTGTGTATTCTGCTTGGCAAGTCCTAAAAGATCTTAGTGGACTTTTTGAAAAAAAATCCTAATTCAATCTGAGAGATAACACTGAATAATAGAAGAGGAAAGAACCCGAACACACGAGGATCAATTACGGAAAATGTCTCTCAATTTGATATAGCTCTTTGCCAGCATTTTGGGATGCTCCTGCTTTGAAAGGGCGGCGGAATATACCTGAAAAGAGTTCAGCATAATTAAGCAGTTGGGAAAGTGAGGTCATAATTCTCAAAATGCCTGCATTGACAGTTTGGCAAGGTCCACTGCTTTCCAGATTACTGTAGTGCATCACATAGCAAGTCCGTATTCATTAAACAAAATTAAATATATACAAGAGAAGTGAAGAATAATCTTTACATTGTCATTTCATTTCAAAAGATCTCACTATGGGTCATGAGGAATGTTATTTCCTAAGTCCAAAGTCATGTCGGTCCTAAGGAGCCAAGCTCAGGATAAAATCTTGTT
Organism: Monodelphis domestica; assembly: GCF_027887165.1. Taxonomy (NCBI): domain Eukaryota; kingdom Metazoa; phylum Chordata; class Mammalia; order Didelphimorphia; family Didelphidae; genus Monodelphis; species Monodelphis domestica. Next base: position 252,679,490 of record NC_077234.1, read on the forward strand.
CCAAATCCAGTATTTTTGCCACATTCCTATCATTTCACATGAAATATTTCACGTTGCAACTTATTTAGATAGATTTATATTTATTTAGATATTTTAAACTACTTAGAAATGATGAATAATTTTCTTCTCTGGTAGCAACTATGACATCCCCCCCCCCACACCCCTCTCTCTTTTCTAGTCAGATTTCATTGACCTGAGTTGTAGAGGTCTGATCCTTTGGGCATTCCAAAGTCTTAGAACCAACACAAGCCATATAAGTGTTTAGGGATAGGGAAAATGATGGTATTTAAGCCCATGTTTATTTTCAAATTTCTCCTCTCAGCCTGAAGTGCATTTGGGTATGGAAGACCAGGAAGTCTAATTGCTCACTCAGGCTCATCATAAAAATCTTGAGCCATTGATATGGGCTGAATTAATTTAAGTAATCTGGAAAGGCAAAATTTATTTTTTCACCTTCTGAAAGACTAATATGAGTGATGAGGAACAAATAACTTCATAAACAGGCATTTATATTGAGAAATCCTAGCATTATTGCAAAATGTCTCACAAGTTTAAAATTTTGAAGATAGGCCTATTTTGAGGGCTCAAGACAAATTTTATTCAAACAATATGACAAGTAAGGAAAAAGGGTTGCTTCAACTCTTCATATTAGCTTTAGGTAATAAAGAGACAAAATCTCTTTAGTAGGTCCAAAGGAAAAAAGGCTGAAATGAAAGCGACTAAGAAAAGAATGAATAAAATAAGTAAATAAAAGAATGAATTCTTTAAGAATAAAAAAATAGGCATTGGTGAAGGAAAGGAAGAACATCAGAAAAATGAAGATTAAAATACGCATGTAAGATAGTACAAAATATTAGATTTATTTTTAAAAAGAAATGAGGAAACATCAAAATGTCATGTGCACTCAATATTGACATTTGTTTATGATAATGATGAGGCTGAAATAGAAAAAGGAATTTTTATATAAGTAGAGATAAAGCATGTAAGACAATGGAATAGATGTATATTTGTGTATATTTGGAAACTCACAAGGAACTGACTCAAGGTGTTTAAAAAAAAGAAATGTAAATAAATAATAGGTGACCTCATTCCAATTTAGGGGACATACAGACAAGGATTCAGAAGGCTATCATTTAAGCATCACAGCAAAGTAAATTCTAGTATTTTCCTTAAATGTTATATTCTGAGAAATGGCTTTTTAATTGGAAGGTACTTGCAAAACTGCTTTCCCATGAATATCTTTAAATAAAACAATCTTTTTAATAAAAATTCACCCAAAGCATGAGTGTTTGTTTAATCTTTTGTGTGTGTTTAATCTTTTGTTGTTAAAATGCACAGGATGAAAAGAAAGCCCAATTATATAGAAATGGTCCTCAAAATATAATAACAATATAACAAGTACAAAGTCCCAAGCTCAAGAAACCTAACCCTGGAAGTAAATATAACTTTAACTATACTTATATATATATATATATATATACACACATATATATATATAAATATACTATATTTATTATAAAAATAAAATATTTTTATTATTTGGGCATGTGGGACAAATATATTCTCATTCCAGACCTTAGCACCTAGCCTGGGTCTTTACGGGACCCAATATGGAAAGAGAGAAGAAAGAATTCCAGGGATTTACACTTTTCCTTTGTTTTGTAGTATTCTCACAAAGTGGCCTGTGTTTTTTTCATCTTTAGTCTCTGGATGCCAAGAAGTCTTTTTGATTAAAAAAAATTAATCAGCTGCTAAACATTTATTTAGGCACTGTGCTAAGCACTGAGGATACAAAAAGAAGAAAAAACTGTTCCTGCCTTTCAGAAGATTACACTTTTATGGTGGAGACATCATGCAAACACATATATACAAAGGAATACAGGATAAATGGGAAATACTTAATATTGGAATTAAGAAGGATTGTGGGAAGCTTCTTGGACTTTTCTTGCCTGTAGGGGGTGGCAACGAAAGGAAGCCCGGGAAGGCAGTAGTCAAAGAAAAAGCAACATAAGGTTTATCACCACACAATTCATTTTTTCTCTCCTTAATATAGATGAGCACATCTGTGCATTTATTTTTCCTTGCTTTTATCAAACTTTTACGAAAATAAAACAGTAATATTATTATGCTACCTTAACTTTTTTAAAGAGTTCTCATGGAGTCCTTTTACACATAGGATGTGCATACGTGCCCTTTCACACACACACACACACACACACACAATTAATAGAAAGTTTTCCCCTGAATTACTGGACTATAAAGCAACCAGCAAATATATTGATATGTGCATTAAAGTAATTTTCTAGATCAGCGAATGCATGTTAGAAATGGTTGCTTGTGCTAAAATTACTTTTCTTCCTTTGCTCTAAAAATCTTTTAGTTAAAGGCTTTTACTTTTTAAATTACTGAATTATTTTAAAGGTGATTTAGTACCTAATAACATGTAGACCTGAGAGGGTTTCTCTGAACAGCAGATGAAATGTTACAGCATCGTTTTCTCACAAATGAGAGCTTAATTCATTTTGTATGTCAGTGAGGCAGGTTATTGTATCAGATTGTAAGGAAAATAATGAAAAATCAACTTTGAGTTCTCGTATAAGCTATGAAAGCACCTAGCATATCATCCAATTCTCCTGTGCTACGGAGGACGAGGTAAAAAGATATTTCGAAGATCTAAACAGTCCAAATCAGAACGCTTGGCTGCAACAAGCTCAGGCTCTCTTTATACCTGTGAAAATGTGAATGGAAATGATTGTCTCAACATATGGTATATGCAGAATGCTTTGTACTTTACATGCTTCCATAGCAACAATATAGCATTCAAGAGCAGCAGAAAAAATATGCAAATTTGTTGCAAATCCTAAAGGCAGGGACGATGATCTCCCTAATGTCCTGTTCTGTGTATTCTGATATTATTAATACCATGCAGTAATAGTAGCAATAATAATAATATTAGAAATAACATTATGCTGTCTCCTAGGGCAAAAATGATTTTAAAGTGAAGTATTTAAATTATTTCACAGAAATGCAAATGTGAGAGCCTATTAAGGACTTTAAAAATGGCTGTAAAATTTAGCAGCGAAACTGGGTCTTGGCTTATATTATAACCTGTAGTTGCAGATGCTCCACTCAGATCCTAAGCATGGCCATTGTGCCATAACTTCTTGTCACTTCTTTTATTTCTCATTTTGAGCTGTGGTTACAACTTTGGTATTAATATTTTTGAATCTCAATCACTTGTTAGAGAGCAAGTAGTGAACAGGACACTTCTGAAGAGGCCAAAAGCAAAAAGGAAAAAGGAAAACCAAATTCTGGGAGCTCTATATGCCAGTAAAGATTTGACATTGAAAATGTACGTGCATTTTTATGATCGTCTTGGCATGGATATCAAGACTATTATTTTCAGGATAAAATAATAATACAATCTGAATCATCGGTGCATTTTTCTATGTATTAAGAGATGGTCTTAACCATATATGTCTTGGTAAAGCGCTGGAGTATAAACTATATTATTAACCTATGCTGAGCAGTTATTATTCATGCAGGGGCATCAAACTCAAACAGAAGTGTATCCCTCTGCATCCCAGTGGGCTATACAGTGAATCAGAAAACCATAAATTAATAGTACCTGCTCTAAAATAGTATTGTTTTGCTAAACAGGGCTTATCAGGAATCAGAGAGCATTAGTTCAGATCCTATCTTTCTTCTGTGTGAACTGAGAAAAGTCACTGCGGTTATCAGGGTCATTTCATCATTTCTAAAATGGAGGAGTAGTTAGATTAGAGAATCCCCAACTCCCTTTTAGCTCGTAATACACTTTCCTAAAAACTGTTAAACAAAAGGTTCCATCACTTTTTTTTATAGTTTTCTAAAACTAATACCACTATTGGCATTAGATTTGAGAAAACATATTGCGCTACAAATTGTTGGGTCTGCTCCACTGCGAAACACTAGTTTGGGGATACTGTATGATGTAATTTGTCAGACTCTGGATGAATTACTTTTAAAATAAAATTATTGTGGAGAGCAATTATTAGTCTTGTGAATCAAATTAAAAAGCTCCATTCCTCCATACTTCTTTATGCTTTTGATGTGACAGTCACAAATTGATGTCTTAAGTTTTGCTCTTTTAAATGTCTTAATAGAAATAGGGAGAGTGTGAAAGGGAAATCTTTATTCCCTTTTTCTATTTTGAGTTAATCAATCAAGAACTTAAAGTCCCCCTCCTCAATACTAAGTAAGAGCCTTCACAAGTCACTTACTAGAGGAAACTCTCACCTCCAAAGCACACTGCCCAGCCCTGGGCAGTGCTAGGAAAATAGAAAGACCAAATTTGGTTCCTGTGAAGAGGGGGAGAAACAGGAAATGATGTGGAAAAAGAAGTATAAAAGAAGAGACCAACATGGCCTGGTCCTATTCCTTCCCTGGTTTTTGGAGAGACTGGTTCCTGGGAGGACATTTCTTCCTTGGCTTTTGGAGAGACTCTTCCCTTGGATTCTGCATTGGTGAGTAGAGCTGAAGAGACATGCTTTCTCTTGGAGTCATTCTATGTTGGGGAAACTCTGAAGACACCACTGGGACTTCTGGCTGAGGACTACCGGAAAATCCACATGGAGTTGGGGACTTGGAGACGCCCCCGCCCAGGGGCTCAGCCAGACTTCACCAGAGCAGCACTTAGGGCTGGTAGGCTACATGAGGCTTTGTCTCCTTCCTATATCCCCCACTTTCACTATCTCTCTTGTAAATAAAAGCTACTAACAGTCATTTTGACTGAGGGGCTAATATTTTACAAATGGCAAGCATTATATTATTTTTTAACTCTCATACTGAGTTAAACCTAATTTAAATCTTCCCTTTCACAGTATTATTTCAAATCATCAGTCAAGAAGGACGGACGTGCAGAATGTTAAGCACAGGAGATAAATAAATTGTCCTGACCTTAAATAAGCTTGATCAGAAGAAACAACATTTCTACTTATGTGTAACCTTTATTTTATTACTCTTCAGTAGTTCCGTTATGTCTGACTCTTCATGACACTATTTGAAGGTTTTTTGAAGGAGATACTAGAGTGATTTGCCATTTCCTTCTCCAGCTCACTTACAAATGAGGAAACTGAGGCAAATAAGACTAAGAGTGTTGCCCAGGGTCCTACAGCTAATCAGTGTCTGAGGCCATGTTTGAACTCAGGAAGATGAGACTTGCTGACTCCAGGCCCAGCACTCTATCCACTATGCCATTTATCTGCCCTTGCTACCTTTCTGTCAAGAATGAAGAATCCTTGTTACCCACTTCCTTGCCAAGGAAAACTAAATACAGCACTAAGAATGCGTACTGTTGAACAAGTTATGATTTTTCAGTGTTTTTCATGAACAAAGATATGCTGTGTTTTTAAAGGACAGGTTGCTGTTTTCTCCACTATGAGAGAATGCTCTGATAGTTCAGAGAATAAATTATAGGATATGTAGCTCCAAGACAATAGAAGTGCGGCTTTCCATCCTAATAGGGCCTGAGAATTTTTCAGAGAGAAAAAACTGCAACAGGAGTATGAAGAGAAAGAAAGAATTGAAAGATGTGCAAGTAATTTTTTTTGTTCTTTTCTTTTGTTTGTGTTTTGTAATTATGAGTCAAGATACAAAGTTCTGGTGTTCCCTATTTCCTTCTTTACCTATTCAGATCACTGAGAAGGTTGTAGTTGGGATAGGGTAGGGATGGATTCTATGAAAAGTCGAAGAAGTGGAGCAAGTAGGCAGCATAGTAGAGAGAACAGGCCTGGAGAAGGATGGACCTCAGTTCAAATCTGGATGCAGACACTTCCTAGCTGTGTGACCTTTGATAAGTCCCTTAACCCTAACTACCTAGCCTTTGCCACTCTTCTATTTTATAATTGATACCAATACAGAAGGTAAAGGTTTTAAAAAAAGGCCAAGGAAATGTATACACTTTTCTTCTCATCCTCTTTACTTGCAGTGGGCAACTTGGTAAATCTTATGCCAAGATTGTTCTTGGTTATGAAAATTTTTTAAAATGCATAATGATTTTAGATGCTAGCTTACCCCTGATATAAAGCTATGATGAGTCATGACTTCTATGGAATGTCTTTGTTCTTAATTATAGATGGGGGAGGAGTTAATGAAGTGAATCAGTTAATTGCTCGTGGTATGCAGGACAGAGGAGTCTACCTTATGACTCAGTCTGTAAGTGTCTAATAAGTCCCAAGTAATGTGCTAAGTGCTGGGGAAACAAAAAAACAACAACCCAGAACAAAAGATAATCCCTGTTCTCCAGAAGTTCTCAATGTGATGGGGGAGACATCATAGAAACAGTTATGTACAAACAAGCTACACTTAAGATAAAGTGGTGTTCAACAGAGGGAAGGCGCTACATTCAAGAGGGATCTAGAAAAGTTTACAGTTTACTGTTGACTATACCCAAAGGGCTATAAAGCTGTATATAGTTTTTGACCCTGTAATACCCCTCCTGGGTCTATATACCAAAGAGATCATAAAAAAAGAGTTAAGGATCTAATTATGCAAGAATATTTAGGGCAGCTCTTTTTGTGGTGGCAAAAAATTGGAGATTGAGGGGATGCCCATCAATTGGGGATGGATGAACAAATTGTCATCTATGATGGTCATAGAATATTGTTGTGCTATAAAAAGGATAAGAAGGATGATTTCAGAAAAAGCTGGAATGATTTACATGAACTGATGCAGAATGAAATAAGCAGAACCAGAACATTGTATATTATAATAGCAATATTGTATGTGAAAGACTTAAGTACTCTCAGCAATACGATGATCTGGGACAATTCTGAAGGACTTATGACAAAGAATGCTATCCACCTCCAGAGAAAGAACTGTTGGAGTCAGATGCAGGCATACTACATTTTTCATTAGTTTATTTACATTTTATTTTGGGGTTTTGGTTTTATATAAGTATTCTCTTACAACAATGAATGACCAATAGGGAACTATGTTTTGCATGATCCTTGAGAGGATGGTGGGAAGGGAGAAAGCAAGATGAATTGAATGTTATAATTTTGGGAAGTATATGTAAAAATTGTTATTACATGTAATTAGGAATATAAAATATCTTTGATTTAAAAAGAAGAATTGCTTCCTGTTGGATTTTAAAGGAATTTTGTTGGGTCTTAAAGGAAACCAGGATGCAGAGATGAGAAAGGAGAGCTTTCCAGGACAGAGATAGTAAGCAAAAAAAGCCTGAAGTAGGGAGATGAATTGTCTCATTAAAGGAACAATGAGAAGGCCAGTGTCACTGGATTTCAGAGTATGTTGAGGTAAAAGGTAATTTATGGAAAACAAGAAAGGCAGAGGAGGGAAGTTTAAAAAGATCCTCTGGGATACCAGAAAATTTTGTAATTGATCCTAAAGGAAGATCACTTTGACAGCTGAATGGAAGATGGACTGGTGAAAAAAATCTTAGTCTATTCCCTCAGTAATCTGGGAACTATATTCCCTGTTACCTAGTTTGTATTTGTGTCTCTTCTGTATTATAAAGGAAAGGTTAATTCAGTATTGAGGGGGAAAAGAGAAGAGACCCCCCCCCTTTTAAAAGCAGTGTACAGGGGAGATAGCTGATGTTTAGGGTTGGCTCAGAGAGAGGAGAGGGGGTTTGATGATTTTCCTTCTTCTGCCTTCCTTCCTTAGCTAAAGCTGCTCTCCCCAAATCGCTCTTGTCCCTCTTGTCCCCCCTCTACTACTTGAGACCAAAGGGTCTCCCCTTGATCTGTTCACTAACGCTCAGCTTGGGGAACAGATAACTTTTAATGTCAACCCAATCAGGTAATAGAAAAGGAATAACTAGCATGGAAAGAATGGGAAAAGGGAAAAGGCCTTGGCAGCCTGAGCCCCCTGAAAGAAAGTCAGGTTGACTCACCCCTGGGCAACAGGAACTGAGGTAAAGTTTGCTCAAGTCTCTCTTCAGAAAATCACTTCAATTGGGAAGTGTTGGGGGGGGGAAGATTTCCAGTCACCAGCAGGAAAAGTGGGTAACCCTCAAGAGAAAGTCTTTTCCCAACTTCTCTCTTTGGCTTCTCAAGACTGAGAACAACCAACTCCTCTACCAGCCAGAATCTTCTCCTCCTCCTCAAGATTCCAAATCCCTGGGGCCCCTCCCCCATCAAGGTCATCAGTTTCACACATTCTTCAGCCTGGCACTTTTTCTTTAGTGCCAGCCTCTGTTACATTTCTCCAAGGTCTACTATGACAGGTTTCTTCTTAGGAAGAGATGTCTTCTATGTATGTTCTGTATTCTACTAGCCAAGAATGAGGCCAATTCACTTCACATCAGAGGATGTATTTTTGAAGCTTATTCTAGAGTCAATTTCTAATACCAGCAAAGGAAATAATCTAAAGTTCAGCAAGTAGGATGAGAAACTTAGAAATGAATACATTGCATGATTCAAACAATAAACAATTAGGTTAGGGACATAGGAGATCAGAGTTGATCTTTAAACTGAAATCAAAACATATGTTCCTGACAAACATAATCACTAATTCTGTGAAGAAAGGAACAAAAGTAAGTAAAGTTGTTAGTCAGGGTCCTATTTCTTTACAAAGACAAATAGAACATTATTTACTTTGAAAATATTTTTGTTTGAAATAAATTATGTTGCTTTCATGTGAGGAATGTGTCAATACTTGATGGACACAATGTTTGAAATGCAACTATATAATTTATACTTTTCACTGAGGATTAAAGGATTATAATTAATGGATACGTATAAAATACATGCACAATTACCTTGAGAACTGAAGCAAATCAAAGAAAATTTCAACTTTCAAAATCTAAAATTCCACTGAGTTTAAAAATGACTGAAAATGAGGTTATAATGAAAAGAAATTATCATCCCAACTACTATTGGGATGAATGTTCTCCTTTTCTATATAAATGTGTATTTGTGCATGTGTGCAATATCTTATAAAGTTCTGAAACTGATACAGACTTGTTTTATGTCACATGAATGCTTTGGTTGGAAAGAATCTCGCTGACCTCAACATTGTCCTCTCCACATGACATTTCAATTTCCTTCCAACAAAGACAGAGGTCCACATGTCCTTTTTTATCATTAGATTTTATCCACACACACATATACTCTCTCTCTCTCTCTCTCTCTCTCTCTCTCTCTCTCTCTCTCTCTCTCTCTCTCTCTCTCTCTCTCTCTCTCTCCTCCTCCTCCTCCTCCTCCTCCTCCTCCTCCTCCTCCTCCAATAGTATACTAACTTTTAAGAGTTCTATGTATTCACTATCCTTTTTACCGAAAACTTCACCTTTCTTGTTTTTGTAACAGTTTGGTTCAACTTGGAAAGAAATGTAGCCAATTCTTTCTGATCATTCATAAAACACTTTAGGGCAAGATCAAACTTTCTTTTTGGCTTATTATAGATCATCCATCTAGAAGGGGAGATGGTATTTGAAAAGGTGCTGCTGTTTTATTTAGAAAAAAAATGTTTCTTTTTAGAAATTATTCAATATCTTCCATGAATGTTTTGGCCGTAACACATTTCCATCCCTCACATTACACACATTTTAAAAAAGAAAAGACTCTAGAGATACTCAGCAGAACTGTTTGCATTTCTCTTGCAGTTACTCATTCCTACTTATCTATATTCTGCATTTTTTCTTGAAACATTTTTTCAATTGTATTCATCATATTTAAAAATGATTAAAATTCAAGTTGAGAATCAAAAACTGAGGAAGAATTCAAAGAATCCCAAGTACAGTACAACTAGATGGCAAACTTTGTATACTGTAGTAACTCTCATAAATCAATCATTATGCTTTGTAGGCAAGGTTTGTATGATCACATTTGAGTTTCTTCTAAGTATCATACTATCCCATCTATATATTCATACTATGGAAGTTTAATTGAAAAAAAAAACTTTTGAGTCCTTAAATTCAGTGTAATTTATAAAAAAAAATTAAGAAAATAATGAAATTTATTTAGAGGAAAAAATGTTAATAGTCCCAAGGGAAATAATGATGCCTATTAAATAAAACAAATAATTGATAATTTAATTTTTCATTTTACTTTATTTTTTATTTTAAATTTTAAAAATAAAAAAAATTCATTAAAAAAATTTAAAAACATTAACTTTCATCTTGGAATCAATACTGTATAGTTTCAAGTCAGAAGAGCAGTAAGGGCTAGGCAATGGAGATTAAGAGACTTGCCCAGGGTCACACATCTAGGAAGTATCTGATGTCATATTTGAACCCAGCACCTCCCATCGCTAGGCCTGGTTCTCAATCCACAGAGTTACCCAGCTGCCCCCAAATAATTGATTAGGTACCAAAAAATCATGGATATAATAGCATAGTATCCAATTGACCCAAGGACAATAAGTACTTTGGTAAGGATTCTCTATTTGAAAAATATACCAAAACAAAATTTTGTAAGATTTTTAATTAGTCTGTCAAAAACTATCAATAGAGCAGTTTCTCACACCAGGTGATATAAGAAGCTCCAGATTGATAGTTGTCCTGAATATAAAAAGCAAGATCATAAACCTCTCAGGGCAGAAGAAAAGAAGATATGTTTGATCACTAAGGATATGTAATATTTCTTGAATAAATAAACAAAGATCATAATACCTTAGTTTTATCATTTAAAATCATTTAAAATTAATTATTGAATTATTTATTTGAATGTAAAGTGAATTGTTTGAATGATTTATTTGATTAATAAATTTGTTACTGAAAAGCATTGGCATAGGCAAAATCAATGCAATTAGTAGTATTAGAAGGGAAATTATTAACTAGGAAACTATTTTTTGCAAAAATTACTCTTATACAATGTAAGTCAGGAGTTGATACAAATATGTATCAACAATTATTCACTCATTATATTGTCAAATGATTTGAAGAAAAAATTATTAAAAGAAGAAATACAAGCCACCAAAAAGAATGTGAAAACATATTTCAAATCATGCATAATTAAAGAATTAAAAATTAAGACAATTCTGAGGTTCTAAATCATACTCCACAGATTGCTAAAGTTTGCCAAAGTGAAAATGTCAATTACTGGAGGGTCTACATTAATACAAGAATACTAGTGAATTCCTAGTGTAGCTATGAATTACTTCATTCATTGTAGAAAGAAATTTTTAAATATAACCCTACTCTCTCGCAAGTAACTAAACTTTGAGTCAATGATACTATTATTGGAAATGGACCTAGGTTAAAGAGAAAAAGCACTCATATATTATTCATTTTATTTATTTATTTATTCATTTATTTTTAAACCTTTACCTTCCATTTTAGAATCAATACTGTTTTGGTTCCAAGGCAGAAGAGAGCTAAGGGCTAGGCAACGGGGGCTAAATGACATGCCCAAGGTGATACATCTAAGAAATATCTGAAGTCATGTTTGAATCTAGGACCTTCAGTCTCTAGGCCTGGCTCTCAATCCACTGAGCCACCCAGTTGCCCCCACTCATATATTACTTAAAGAATATTTAGAGGAGTAGTTTTGAATTTAGCATTGTAAGACTTTATATCTCTACCACCAGTAGTGTATTAGAGTCCCTATTTTTCCAGATCCCTTTCAGCATTGATAATTTTCCTTTTATGATTTTAGCCATTCTGATAGGCAAGTGGTAATATGGAGTTGTTTAATGTGCATTCCTCTAATCAGTAGTAACTTGGAGCATTTTTTCATATGGAAAAGATAGTTTTAATTTCCTCATCTGAGAATCTACCAATTACCTTCTGAAATAAATTCCCAAATGACAACTCCCAGAAAATTATAGTCAAATTTGAGATTTCCCAGGCTGAGAAGAAAATACTGCAAGCAGCCAGAAAGAAATAATTCAAATATTATGGAGCTACAATTAGAATTGCACAAGACTTAGTAGCTTCTGCATTAAAGGATTGGAATATGATATTCTGGAAGGCAAAGGAACTAAGTTCACAACCAAGAATGATCTACCCAGAAAAACTGAGTATATTCTTACAGAGGAACAATGGTCATTGAATAGAAGATTTCCAAGCATTCCTGATGAAAAGACCAGACCAGAAAAAATACAAACCAGAAAATCTGATGCCCATAAACAAGACTCAAGGGAAGCATGAAAAGGTAAATAAGAAAGAGAAAATGTAAAGGACTCAATAAGGTTGAATTGTTAATTCATGTACATGTAAAGATTATATTGGTAACCCTTAAATTTTTTATCACTATCAGGGCAATTAAAAGAAATAAAGATAGGGAGAAGATATGATAGGAAGCTATTTAGAATGCCATGCAAAAACAAAAAGAGGGGAAAAAAGAGAATTGCATTTTTAGAAAAGGAAGAGAGAATTAAAACCAAATAGCAGAGTGAATTAAAAACCAGAATCCTATGATATATTATTTGCAAGAAAAACATTTGAAGCAGGGAGATACACACTGAGTAAAGATAAGGTGATGGAACAGAATCTATTGTGCAAAAAATAAAAAGCAGGATTAGTAATCACAATCTAAGACAAAGCTAAAGCAAAAATAGGCCTAATTAAAAGAGATAAAGAATGAAATTACATCTTGCTAAAAGGTACTAGAGGCAATGAAGTAATGCCAATATTAAACATATATGTACCAAATGATATAGCATCCAATTTTTTAAAGAAGAAATTAAATGACCTTCAGGAGGAAATAGAGCAAAGATAGACTAGGAAGGAGTTTCAACCTTCCCCTCACAGAACTAGATAAATCTAACAGAAAAAAAAATTAATGAGAAAAAAAATTAAGAAAGTGAATGGAAGTTTTGAAAATTCCATTTAATAGATCTTTGGAGAAAATTAAATGAGTGTCTTCTGTTCAGCAGTACATAGTATATACACCAAAATTTACTATATACTAGGATGTAAAATCTTCACAACTAAGCACAGAAAATCAGAAACAATAAATGCATTCTTTTCATATCATAATGTAATAAAAATACAAAAAAGGGTCTGTGGAAAGAGAAAGTAATAGTTAATTTTAAAAAGAGGTTGGTCAAAGGAAAAATTATACAAACAATAATTTTATTAAGGATACTGACAACAAGGAGATAACATATCAAAATTTGTGAGATACCAAAACAGTATTTAGGAAAAAAAAATTATATCTCTGAATGCTTATATTTTAAAAAAATAGAAAAAAAAGTAAATTGGGTATGCAAGTAGAAAAACACTAGAAATAGAATAAATGACAAATCTTCAATAAAAGATTAAATTGTAAATCCTAAAAATGAAAGGAGAAAATAAAATTGAAAGTAAGAGAACTATTGAACTATTAAATAAAAGCTGATATTATTAAAAATAACAATAAATAAAATAGATAGTGCATTGGTCAATTTGATTAAAAAGGAAAGAAGAAAATAAATTTCAAAATTTCAAAAAATCAAAAAGAAAAAAGTGTAGTCACCACCAGTGAAGAGGAAGTCAAAGCAATCAATAGGAGCTCTTTTGAGCAATTAAATGACAATAAATCTGGCAATCTAGGTGAAATAGATAGATATTTAAAAAAAAGAAAAAAGAAAATACCTAACTAACTAATCCTATCTCAGAAAAAAAGAAATTGAACAAGTCATCAAAGAACTCCCTAAGAAATCCTTAGTCATATCGTTTAACAAAAGAATTGTATCAAACATTTAAACAATTAATCTCAAAACTATTAAAAAAAAAACAAGCAAAGAAGCAGTCCTAAACAATTCTTTTTATTACACAGGTATGGAGCTGATGCTTAAGTCAGGGAGACTAAAAATAGAGAAAGAAAATTACAGACCAATTTCCTTAATGATTATCAATTCAAAAATATTAAATGAAATACCAGCAAAGAGATTACAGAATATATAAGAAGGATCCCTCCCTATCACCAGGTGGAATTTATATCAGGAATGCAACATTGCTTTACTATGAGGAAAACTATAAAAAAATTGAAAATATCCATATTTTCAAAACTAGCAGAAATCCCATGATTATCTCAGTAAATGCAGAAAAAGCCTTTGATGGAATATTATTGTGCTATAAGAAATGATAAGCAAGATGATTTCAGAAAACACTGGAAAGGTCTACATGAAGTAATGCAGAATGAAATAAGTAGAACCAGGAGAATCTTGTACATAATAACAGAAATATCGTGGCATTATAAACTGTGAAAGACTTAGTCAATCCTTTAGCAATGCAATGATCCAGGACAATTTCTGAAGGACTTTTGACAAAGAATCCTATCCACCTCCAGAAAAAGAACTTTGGGAATTGGAATGTAGGTAAAAGCATACTATTTTTCACTTTAGTTTATTTGTGTTTTTTTATTGTGAAGTTTTTAAATATGATTATTTCCTTAGAGAAATGAACAATATGGACATACATTTTGCATGACAATACATGTATAACACAGAAAAAAAGAAAAGAAAACCACTAATTTAAAAAAAAAAGTTGGGTTCCTTTTCCTTTGATTACTCTTTTTTTTATTTTTAAAATTTTAGTAGCGAGGCCATTATACCTAATTATTTTCTTTTGACTGGACTCCCAGGGTTCCTATTGGGTTTGGGTACAATACCTTAGATTTCAGGGTTTTTTTGTATTAATTGTTTCTTGGGCCTTATTTACTTGGCTAACGTTTTATAGTCCAGGTTCTGATGTTATACTGGATCCCCAACTTAAGTTGCAGTCAGTGCTTTTTCTTTGGGGCTCCAACTAGACACAACAGTATGTACTGCCTCTGCAACTGCAAGGAGACAGGATACATCCCCCTCTGGCAGCAACCAAGGACCCAAAGGTCCTAGGAGTGACCTTAGCTATCTGGGCCCCAAACCCTCAGCAACCATTTTCTTGTATTCACTCTTGACTCACTGCTACCCTCCTACTGCAGTGGCCTGGGATAGTACAAGCATCCTGCCTCACTCCTCTGGTCTCCAAAGTTCCTCACTTGGTAGCAGTGAGGCTTGAGGTCCTGCCCTTAGCTGGTGCTGGCTAACTCTGTTGTATCTACTCCTTCAATCTCCAATTGCAGGTCAGTGAGGGTCTCCTCAGATGAGCCACTGACACAATTGTTCTTAAGGTTTTCCAGCTGCAGATTTCCAGTTTCCTCCTAAAAGTAAACTCCTGGACTCAGCAAACAAGGTGAGGCTGACAATCCTTCTCTAAGGGGCTGTCTTGTTTATTCCATGCTGTTTGCTCTATTCTTGCCCCTAGGGCCTAAGGCAGTGGTACTGAGGTCAGAGAAATTAGAAGACTTCCTTACTAGTTGTGTTTAGCTGCTGATTCTACTATTGATTTTGTGGAGTTATTTTTGTGGTTTGTGGAAATATTGGTAGGGTGAGGAAAATTTACACCCCACTCCACCATCTTCCCATAATGCATGTCTATATCATAGATATCTTAAATGTCTTAGTTATCACTTTCTTATTAGTTTTATAATCAGTTTAACTCCATTGTTTCCCTTGATTACCTTAAGGCATCCTAAGTATCATAGATTTAGTATTAGAAGACCTTAACAAATATACGATCTAAATTTGCTCATTTTAAAAAGAAAGGACGCTAAAGCCCAGGGGGGAAAGCATACTGCTCAAGATTATAAAAGTATTAGACAGTAGAATCAGATTTCATGCACAAAATCCTCTGACTTCAAATTCATATCCCTTATACTATGTGGCCCTCTAAACAAAGTATTTTTTACTTCTCCATTTAAGGAGAAAATAAGCTTTCTGCAGTTTGGAGATATACAAAAGTACTATTTGCCATAAGTCCTCAAACTATCACACCATAGTTCCTAAATATAATAATTTAATATGTGTAGATTTTAGACATAAGCTCTAAGGAATTCCAAGAGGGGGCAGCTGGGTAGCTCAGTGGACTGAGAGCCAGGTCTGGAGGTGGGAGGTCCTTGTTCAAATCTGGCCTCTGACTCTTTCCAGCTGCTTGACCCTGGGCAAGTCACTTAACCCCCATTGCCCAGCCCTTACCACTCTTCTGCCTTGGAACCAATACAAGGGTTTAAAAAAAATGCAAAGATAAGAAATTATGTATGGGATTTTTAACATTTCTCTTCCCCCACCCCCTTTGTTTATTTCCATTATTTCATTCTAATAAGGCATTCTTGATGTATAAGATCAAGGGAAATAATGAAAAAATGTGAAGGAAGGAGACCTAGCAGTACCAGATCTTAAAGTGTAACTATAAAGCAGTGGTCATCAAAACAATATGGTATTGGCTAAGAAACAGAAGGGAGGATCAGTGGAATAGGGTTGGGGTAAGTGACTTCAGCAAGACAGTCTATGATAAACCCCCAAGTCCCAGCTTTTGGGACAAAAATTCACTATTTGACAAAATCTGTTGGGGAAATTGGAAAACATTATGGGAGAGATTAGGTTTAGATCAACATCTACACCCTACACCAAAATCAACTCAGATTGGGTGAATAACTTGAATATAAAGAAAGAAACAATAAGTAAATTAGGTGAACATGGAATAGTATACTTGTCAGATCTTTGGGAAAGGAAAGATTTTAAGACCAAGCAAGAGCTAGAAAAAAAACTACAAAATGTGAAATAAATAATTTTATTACATTAAATTAAAAAGTTTTGTACAAACAAACTAATGCATCCAAAATTAGAAGGGAAGCAACCAATTGGGAAAAAATCTTTAGAAAAAAAACCCTGACAAAGATCTAATTATGCATATTTATAAGGAGCTAAATCAATTGTACAAAAAATCAAGTCATTCCCCAGTTGATAAATTGGCAAGGGACATGAATATGCAATTTTCAGATAAAGAAATCATAACTATTAATAAGCGCATGAAAAAGTGCTCTAAATCTTTTATAATCAGAAAGATACAAATCAAAACAACTCTGAGGTATCACCTCACACCTAGCAGATTGGCTAACATGACACCAAAGGAAAGTAATGAATGCTGGAGGGGATGCGGCAAAGTCAGACATTGATGCATTGCTGGTGGAGTTGTGAATTGATCCAACTATTCTGGAGGGCAATTTGGAACTATGCCCAAAGGGCGATAAAAGACTGTCTGCCCTTTGATCCAGCCATAGCACTGCTGGGTTTGTACCCCAAAGAGATAATA
Organism: Monodelphis domestica; assembly: GCF_027887165.1. Lineage (NCBI taxonomy): Eukaryota > Metazoa > Chordata > Mammalia > Didelphimorphia > Didelphidae > Monodelphis > Monodelphis domestica. Next base: position 252,696,552 of record NC_077234.1, read on the forward strand.
AGGAAAAAGACTTGTACAAGAATATTCATAGCTGCGCTCTTTGTGGTGACAAAAAAATTGGAAAATGAGGGGCTGCCCTTCCATTGGGGAATGGCTGAACAAATTGTGGTATATGTTGGTGATGGAATACTGTTGTGCTCAAAGGAATAATAAAGTGGAGGAATTCCATGGAGACTGGAACAACCTCCAGGAAGTGATGCAGAGCGAGAGGAGCAGAACCAGGAAAACATTGTACACAGAGACTGATACATTGTAGTACAATGGAATGCAATGGACTTCTCTACTAGCAGCAATGCAATGATCCAGGACAATACTGAGGGACTTATGGGAAAGAACACTATCCACATTCAGAGGAAGAACTGTGGGAGTAGAAACACAGAAGAAAAACAAGTCCTTGATTACATGGGTTAATGGGAATATGATTGGGGATGTAGACTCTAAATGATCACACTTGTACAAATATCAGTAATATAGAAATTGGTCTTGATCAATGGCACATTAAAACCCAGGGTAATTGTGAGTCAGCTACAGGAGGGTGTAGGGAAAAGGCTGGAAAAAACATTAATCTTGTAACCATGGGAAAACATTCTAAATTATTTAACTAAATAAAAGTTTCCCCTCAAAAAGGTACTCTAGATGTAAAAATAATCTCTACCAATGCAGTGGCAACTTTATTATTGGTGAGCTGGAAGCCAATAAATTAAATAACTTTGTATACTCTCATAGCCAATATTCATCTTGAATCTAGGTCTTCCTGACTCTAAGCTAACCCATGATATCCACTATGCCATGCTGCCTCTGTAAAGATGAATATGACAGGATTTCTTTTAGAGTAGATATAATTGTTGAATCTATATTAACATGCATAGAAATACACTTGGGTTATGATTAGGTCTGCATGTATATGTATGTGCAAATATGTGTAGAAAGAGAGAAATACGTTATACTTTCAGCATCTCTCATGTTTTTAGAAAACTACAATAATGAAACGTCATATCAATGTGTCATTTTGTCTGTCACTTATAAGATTATTCTACTAGAAAATGTTAAAAGTTCTTTTGTTGTTATTTTAACATTTGTATAGAATGTGAAACTTTAACCACTTTCTCTAAGTATATCCATGGTTTTTACTACAATAATCAGAATAGACTTTTAGACCTTAAGAGGAGAAAGTTCAACTCCTTCAGCTTAGACCTAGGGGGGAGCTGTCCAAAGATCTTAATAGCTAATTAGTGGCAAAGATAGGATTCGAATCCTGGTCCCCTGGTTTCCAGTCCAGTGTTTTTATTTTTGTGCTATAGAACTCTGAAACAAGATAAGTACAACCAACAGGTTATAAATTAAACACAAATTTACCATACGTAAAGATATTTCATTTGGAAAAAAATGTTTTTAGCTGCAAATATTTTATAGTAGTAAAATGCCAATGCTATCTGTTACTTGTTTTCTCTATGAAAATCGTACTGCATAGTGTTAATGTCCTTTTCTTAAGATACTCATGAAAGTGAACATAGTCATCAACTAAAATGAAGCATTTTGTATTATTACAAGTTGCCAGTTAACTTCACAAACATAAAATTGTAGCTATGAAACATACAGAAGGCAAACTGAAGTAATGAAAGCATATCAAGACTATAATGATTTAAATCTAATGCAAAGAACCAACTTCATTAAGATAATATCAGTTTTACCAGCTAAGATGATTTGGACCCAAAATGAAAATATTTTAGTAAATAGACTTTCATTGGCAATCAGCTGTGTTCATGCTTTGATATTGTTTTAGGAAACAGCATTCCTCAACCTAGGAATTAAGATAGATGTAGAACCCATCTTATAAAATGGCGTCACCTATTGGTTATTGATTGTGTTTCTTGTTTCTGGTTTAAAATTTTAATTTTTCTCTCTTGTTCACCAAAAGAAATCACTGGGATACGCTTCTAACACCGATGACATCTTTAAACTCCTGTTCATTCGTGTTATCCTTTTCACTGATGGGGTCTTGAAAAGTTTAAATGCCACGTAGAAACAAGATTTATAGAAGTGCTATAAATAGAAGAAGGCTATAAATAAACTTCCAACTAATTTTTAAATAAGTGTAGATTATGTGTTAATGAGTTCATGAAGATAAAGTGACAATATGTTACCAGAGAACAATGTAAAAGGAGGAAATAGGCTCCCCCCCCACTACAATAGAAATAACATTAAAATATTAAGAAAAGGGGTCAGTGGAAGCAACTAGCTATTTGCTCTAGAGCAGACAGATTTCTAAAAAGGACAGAAACTGAAAAGGCAGAAAAAGATATAATCAGTTTTGGATGTTAAATACTACTTGTCTTTTGGCAGGTGCTTACTGGCCAGAATTCAAGGTCCTCTATCCACAGCTGGTATGTTTTATTCCTTGGGAGGATCACTGAAGAGGGAAGCAGGAGAGGATACACTGGGGACATTCACTGGCCCATGTCTAGAGCTTATCCAGAGGCTTCCTTTTGTTTCTTCCAAATTTGAAAGAATCATTCCTATATGCAGGAAATGTCAAGTCATTCAATGGTGGCTATATGTGAAGGGATCAGGCATGGAGCCAGTCAAGTGTAATGGCTAAGGAGTCTGGGGATAGGTTTGGAGGTGGCAGAGCTCCAATGATCAGGATCATCCGCACCCGAGCTGGCTAGGGAGCACACAGAGAGTGTAGGTATCTCTGTTCTGACTTAGTCAATCAAGATTGCAGTTGCTGTTGTGCAGTGAGACTGTGCCCCCCTCCAAAAATGGAGGCACTTTGAGATCATTGTGAAGAAGAGACTTGAGGTGATGATCGTGGAGGATCCGTGTCCCAGAATCAAAAGCACAAAGCCCCTAATCTGTAAGACAAGGAATATCCCTCCATCTTACCTGGAGACCTCATCTAGACATGGATGTTCTGACCGGTCCCTTCCTCTACTTTCTCTCATGGTGAAGATGGCAGCCCATCCACGTCTTTTTCGGTGCTGTGATTCTCTCTGACTTTCCCTAAGTTCAGTTGTAGCCAAAGAAATATAGAATTACCTGGACACATCGGTCACAGGGGGAACTTAGAGGAAAATGCTATTCCCAGATCATTTAGCAGAATCGTTCCTTTAAATATTATCACTGGACATGGAACAGGAACTGCCCGGATGACCTGTAGGGGGGCATGTAGGTCATAACATTACAGGGAGAACGTTTCCCTCCATCTAGTTCACTTCCTCTCCAGTTAGTTTATCGTCAAGAGAGCTATGAAATACAAGCCTGGTTTTGTTCAAGCTACAAAGGAGGAGGACAACTTGCCCTCGAAAGAGAGCTTGGGGGTGCGGGTGACAGAATCTGGGATGTTGGATTTCAGATCCAGGCTAAGACATTGACTGCTACGTCTGGACAAGTCACTCAATCTTTGTCTGCCTCCGTGTCCTCAGTTGTAAAAGGGGGGTCATTATAACACCTAAGACAGAGGGTTGTTACGATGACCAAATGAAAGAACACCTTGTAGTGCTTAGCAGATTTCCTGGCACATAGTAGGTACATAATAGATAATTGTTCTATGCTCCCCTCCCAAGAACTTATAATCTAATTGGAAAAGATGATGAGTATTTCATTGATTGTATTTTCACTTAATCCTTTTACAAAAATCAATGTGTGAATGACTATAAAATCCAACCCTTTGACCTGCATTTTCATCTGCTCCTTCTGTTGTCTACATCACGGTTTATTTGTGACTTTCTTATCCACACTCTTCATGTGTCCACCGGAGAGAAGTAACCGTGACACAGAGATGCACCTCGAGGTCTTACGAGATGCGCTCGCTATTAGAACAGCTTCAAGCTGTCCGTCCCTTCTCCCTGCCTCTCACTAAGATCTATTCATGACACATGGCAGGGAGGACGGCCATGAACAACTTTGTTAAGCTCGACGCCCTCTTTAGGAACACCATCATCTGTCCTTGTCTCTGCTTTCTTTTGTCCTGCTCGTCTTTCAACCTGTTTTAATAGAGTTCCTGCCTTATTCCAGGACTGAGCATATTCTTTCCAAGATCATAGAAGCAAGTATATGACAGAAGAACAACAGCAACCAAAAAAAAAAAAACACCTAACAAAACAGGGTTAAGGGACTTGCTCAGGGTCACAAAGCTAGGAAGTGTCTAATACCAGATTTGAACCCAGATCCTCCCAACCCTGAGGCCTGGTACTCTATCCACTGTGCCCCCAGCAAGCTATTTGCTCATATAACTCATAGCCAATGTCTATTTTACACCTAATCCTTCTTGCTTCCTCTGAAGCACTGACAGTAGTGACGACTCCCGTGCTCCCTATTTCTGCTACCTCCCTCAGGTACTCTCTCTTCCCTTGGTTGTCCTTTTACTTGTCTGTCTTCTTTTTCTCCTGGGGGTTGCTAGGAGGCAGAGTGGATAAAGCACCATGCCTAGAGTCAGGAAGACTTGAGTTCAAATACTTCCTAGTAGGGTGACCGCGGGCAAATCATTTAACTGGGTTTGCCTCATTTCCTCATATATAAGATGAGCTGGAGAAGGAAACGGCAAACCATTTTAGTATCTGCAATAAAAATCCTAAATTAGGTCATAAAGAGATGCATCTAACTGAAAAATGACTAAATAATAAATTTTTCCTCTTATTCCTTTATTAAATCAAGAGACAGCTTAGGGTAATAAAACGTCAGGCTGAGAATGAGGAAGACCTCAGATCAATGAAGGCTTCTGACATAGGTATGCTGGCTTTGAGACAATATTCGAATCAGTTAACTTCTCAATCGCCTAAAAAAGTGAAGTTCAACTCAGGCGGCCATATGCATTTGTTCAAAGGAGCTTCCTCTTCAGGAGATTCCTCTGCAGGCTAAATCACCGATTTTTCTACAAATTAATAAATTACCCATTACTGGATTCATGCCTTTCCTTCACTCTAGGTGTTTCCCAAGGCTCTCCCTGAGACTTTTATTTCTACAAATTCTCTCAATGATCTCATTTATTCTGATGAATTCAGTGATCAACTCTATGAAAATGTTTCCTATGGCTCTATTCCTAAACTTCCTCCTTACCTTCATATCTGAACCCTCAAATTATGACTGGAAATATGCAACTCAATGTCCCCTAATCAGCTCAAACTCAACCTGTCTGCAATGGAGCTCATTATCTATTACCATGACTCCACCCACAGACCCCAAACTCCAAATTTCTGGTAAGAATGCCATCAGTTTTCTAGTCACTGAAGTTCACACACTCAGGGTCACTCTCAACTCTTCCCTCTGTGTCATGAGCCCCTCATTAAACTAACTAGTCATCTATAATGTGTGGCATGTAAGTTCCTTAAATATTCTCCTAAGCAATAAGGGAAAAGGAATATGGGTTGATGTTTTTTGGACCATCTTGTCTGCCCTAGAATCTTGCTTTCTTTGAGATAGCTTGAAAATTGATTCCTGAACGACCATAAAATTCAAGACAGATTTCTTTCATTCTACACTTGATCAGTCCTACATGTTCTTTCCAATTTTGGCTTATGCATCATTTCCTGGTATGGCGATCAGGTCATGAGGTGTCAGAGTCCAAATGTGCCCGCCATGTTTTCATCAATGATGAAAGAAAATCACTTCAGTAACATTGGCCCATTTGTTCCATTCCATAGTATGTTCTTTTTACAGAAGCTCATTCATGACTGTATGAAAACAGATGATAAACCACAGAACAGGAAGTACCCTAGATGTTTAGAGAAGGAAAATAAACATGATTTTTATATATACGAGGAAAGGACCGTTTTAGTGATAGAGCTTGGCCTGAGTCTTTAAGGAAAAGTACAATCTAGATTAGTGATATCAAACTTGACTAGAAAAGGGGTCCACTAAACCTAACATGGATCCCTGCAACTGTATACACTGTCTTGGAGGACTACAGATGAACGATGTCGTATTGCATTTTTACTTCTAATGTTAAAATTTCCCAATTAAAATTCACTTTTCTCCTGGTCCTTTTTGGGGTTGTTGTGTGCTACAATATGGACCATGTGTGTTCCATATCTTTGATCTAAATCAAGGATAGAGAGAGTGTGGGAAAAGGAGTCATGCCTGCTATCTCAGAGGTAGAAATGAATGGGGCATTTTCAGCGAATTACTATAACTGTAATGAAGAGTACATAGTGTGCTGATGAGAACACTGAAGCCAGATCATGGAAGGCCATGAAAATCAACTTAAGAAGGTTAAACCTTGAACACTGACACTATAAAGCCTTACTGTCATTGCTAGATTTATCTTATTCATTTTCTACTTTTAGACAATATTCTTTTCTTGTTGAACTTTTCCAGAGAATTTCAGATCATCTTTATCCATTACTTCTGAATTTCCTTGTTTTATTACTTACCCACTAACTGAAATATCAACTTCTTTCTCCAAAACTTATTTATGGATAAAGTCTATTATTCTACTCAACAGAAAATCACAAAAGTCTTCCTTTTTCCTCCATTCAAAAAGCATACAAAATCCAGCTTCTTGGTCATTTTCTGCCTTCACACACAACTATATAATTCTTTTTCTCCCTCACAATATGAATCTGTCTCTTTTATGGTGACTAACATTATATTATTCACAACCAGCAAACTTATCTATTAAACACAATTCTCTATTCATTGGCACTTCTGCACATTTACAGGACAATGATAATTGATATTCATTGAAGCATTGAAAGATCCTGAAATTCCTTCTGAGTCACTGAAGAAAGATAATTTACTTTAGTTTATTTTCACTATTCAGTGCACTTTGTTGAACCCTAATTCTTTAGAAATTAGCAGTCCATATGTGGTATATATGGTATTTTTATTAAAATAGTTCAACACATCAATGGATCTGTGATCCCATCAATCTATGTACTTCCTCCAATGATGCAGATAATGGTCCCTCCACACTGTTTCCCCCTGTTCAAAGACTATACACAGACTCTTTAAAAATCCAGAGAATTTACCACTGACATTACTTTACAGAAATTTTTGTCAATCCATTGTGTAGGTTGCCCATCTATTCTTGCTGCCGCAGATCTATACATCCTGCTACAACCTTTCTTCTGAGCTTCAGACCCACATCATCAATTTGCCAGTTGGCCAATTTAAATTGTATGTCACAAAGCTAGTCTGTCCTAAATAGAACTCATTCTCTTTACCCCAAAATTCTCAATTCTACTAAATATCTTTATTTCTGCATAGGGTATCAACATTATTTCAGGTTATGATGTTGGTAATTTAAGCATCATCCTTGACTCCTTCTCCCTCACTGCACTTATCTAACCAATTGCCATATCTTGCTACTTCTCCAACTATAATATCTCTCCTAACCAACTCCTCCTCACAGTCACTACTGGTTCCTCAACATGTCTTTTCTAGATTTCTGCAGTGTTTTCCTAATTGGTCTCCATGACACAAGTCGCTCCCTGTTCCAATCCATCCCCCCCGGTCAGCTGCCAAAGTGATGTTCCATAAGCAGACGTATGTCCCTGTTATTTCTTTATTCAAAAACTCCAGGGGCTCCCATTGCCTCTAGGGTGAACGTTAAACTCCTTTATCTTTTAAAGTCCTTCACAGCTTTGTTTCCAGCTATCTTTGGGGGCTCACTTTACAGTTAGACCACCCCCTCATTCTTACATTTCAGTCAAACTGGTCAGAGGTCCCTCACAAATAGCACTCCATCTCCTATCACAGAATTTCTCTCTAGCTCTTGCCCAGACCTCAAGTGCCTGCTCTCTTCACTAATACTTCACAGAATCCCCTATATCCTATTTGTAGCACAAATACAACTTTCTACCCTAAGCCCTTCTGATGCCCTCAGGTGCTAGAACTCTAACAACGTCTCTCCCAATCTAGGATTCAATGATCTCATTTATTTTGCATGTTTCTTCTATCTTATTATGCATATAATTGTAGTCAGTAAATAAACATTCATTAAGCTTTCCCTATGTACTAGGTACCATGCTAAGCACTAGGGATATAAAGACAAAAGACAATCCCATATTATTGGTCTAATCTTTTATGTGTGCACCTTGCTACAGCTCTTTTGAGCCCACCATGGTTCTTTGCATTTCCCTTAAATGAACTTAGTTTTAATTCTTCAGAAAATATGACTTTCCATTATTCTTAATCATGTAGCTTTGTAGAATGAATACTGATATTATGAAGAAGCTTTGAGTCATTAAGGACACTGGAAATTTTTGAAGATTCTATTCTTTTTATTCAAATCCAGTTTCTATGAGTCTTTGGTCTCTGTTTTTGCTGGTTTGATTTTATTTTAATTCAAACTTTACATCATTCTCCTCTATGTTAGCCTTTGCAATCAAAGTTTATGTTGAGTTAACTTAGACATACTTGTGTTCTTTGTAAAAATTTATCTATTATCTCATCCACAATAAACATTAGCGCCTAAGTTTCAGTTACCTCTAAGATGGCCATTTTTTCCTTATGCTTGTCATGAACACAGCAAGTCAAGATGATCAAATGTCTCAAGAAATTATATTTTCCATTACTTTTGGACACAAGACAAAATCAATTCCTTAATTTTCCTTCTCTAAGGAGAATCTGTTAGTTGTTTATAAATTTAGCTTCAATCCCCTTGAATCTTGTGCTAAAATCTATAGTAAGAGTCAATAGCCTTATTAGTATGATTTCATTTATTTGGTGGTTTCTTGATTCATCAGTCATTGCACAAGGATCTCAAATTTAGAGAGTCAATAGTTTAGCTATCAATATCTATAAAATGAACAAAAAGTCTGTGATTCTTTGTAAAAAATTGGTAAAAAACTGTTGTCCCCCACTCTGTCACCCTCACTGCAGCAGTAGAATGGACATACCCATTATTATATATATTATATAATATTGTCTATTATATATACCTATTACTAAATAACATTTTGTGTCTTAGTTGAGTAGATTGCTGTGCCCAGCCTAGTGGTTATTAATTTGTACTTAAATAATCTAGTCTTCAGACAGTTTATAAAGTTATGTACATCAGACTTATTTATCATGGCAGAATTTGTCAAGGGTGGGACTCTTGTCAAGGGTAGGACTCTCCTGGCACTGCCTTCGATATCTCCGAGGCATTAGACTGGACATTTTGTGGCACTCTTTTTATGAATTAGAACCTTCCACTGGGTAGAATAATTCCTTCTTTGGACATGACTCATCATCTGTGTTTCCTTTCTGCGGTCATTGTGTTTTTCTATTTGTGTGATCAGATACATTTTGGCCAAGACTTCAAGTTCCTACAGGGCAGGAAAGACGTCTGTCCATTTGTTTCCTTAGTGAACTCAGTACCGGTGTACATTTGACAAGTCTAAAATCCGAATTCATTATCTTCTTACCATTTTCACGACTACTTTTAATTCTTTTAAAGTATTTTTCTATCGTGTCCACTTAATGAGTCACTCTGGCTGCCCTTTCCTAACAGAAAATTGAGAACCGTATCATCTGCTTTTTCTTACACTGAAAGAATATGGGGATTGTTTAAAAATGGCACTCACTAAAAGTGTTAATTGGTGAAAATGAGCAATGCTACCTTTAAGACAATAACACTGAATATACTATAAATGACACCAAGCATCCAACTTTATTTCACTTGCCCTCTCAATAAATGTTCTATTCCTTATAAAGAACCAAACGTATATGTACATGTGATGGGATTCACATTCCAATAGCCAAGACCCACTATCAATAGGAAATTTTTCAAGTATGAAATTTCCCAATGGTGAAATTTCCAACATTTATAAGTCTAAGAAATTTTGAGGTTTACAATGTCTAATAGATACATTTTAAAAAGATCAGACTTACTGTTTTTAATCTCCAAACCTGTATGTGAATTCTCTTCACTACTAGAGAGAAAGGGAGTAATAAAACCCGAGGAGAGATGCTTAAAAATCTTTTTTTTTAAGTCTGACTAAAAATTTGGATAAGCAGCTATGAGGGGATGAAAATAAGACTATTATGAGCCATAAAATGATATCCACTGCCTTCTGTGAATTATGTATAGAGGAGGCATATTTACCAGAGCTGCTAATATTGCAGAACATCCCTGAATGAACACTGCCTTCTGAATGCCTCATGTTCTTTTCTGATGAATTATGCAGAGGGTTCCAATATCAGAACAGTGCTAAGGGCCTGAAGTTCATGTCCATGGGTATGTTTGTGACTCATTCAGAAGCGGCAGACAGATATCTCTTTTCCTCACATACACGCAAGTCCAAGATTTTGTGTCGAATAAATGCCATCGATGTACAAATAGACAAATTGAAGAGCATCTACTCAGACAGAAATGATTTTTGTTTAAAAAATGTATCCGTCTTTCAAGGACACAGCTGGGCAAAATTTCAGAGTGCTGTGCAAGAGTTATGCCTGCAAATCTCATTAACAGTAATGGAATTTGGGAATATAACAACCAAGCACATTGATTTGAACATTTCCCCCAACATGTACATTTTATTTTTAGAAAAGCATTTCCTTTACAACAGAGAGAGTTAGGAAACTTCCTACTTGGAAGTCACATTTAGCCTATTCATCTTTTGGAAGATCTGATCATAAAAGTCTTGGATTAAGATTCTCATTAAGAATCTTCCCATAGATAATATTAAAATGGTAGTGCTGATACCTATACTATAAAAGGATTATTTCCCCAAAGGATGACTTTTATTTAGTGACAAAACTATAAATCTTGCTTTTAGAAACCACGTATTTATTAGGTACCTAATTTAAAAAGTGAAGGAAGTATAAAAGAAAAACAATCTGGCGTTTTCACCGTAAGTAAACAAAAACAGTGAAACAAAAGCCCCAGTCCATGTTCCCAGGCCATGGCTGTCTCAAATGAATCCTAGAAATATATTTAGACAAATGTGCTCCCAATGCCAAATTCCAGTGTTACATCAGTAATTCCTAACTTTTCTGATTTCACAGATGATAAAACTCTCTATGAGACACCAACGAGATGTGACAGAATGGGAAGATCGGGGATGAGGAAAGCAAGGGGGAGCAGGTATGAATCACCAGATCTCCTGAGAAACACCATCAAGATGGAGAACTTTCTGCTTTCCTAAAATGGAGCCCCTCTTGGTATCATCTTAGTGCCCTCCTCAGCTTCCACACTTAGATTTTATTTCTTCTTCCCGGTGCTACCCAAAGTGGACAACTCACTCCTGTTATGAAGTGTTCCTGCTTGGGCGGCAGGGTCCTCCAGGAATGGGGGCCAGAGCCTCTCACTGCACCTTATCTGTCCTCCCCAGAGCCATGACCATTGTTCCTAGGAACCAGTAGCATGACCACAGATTGTTCTAAGCCGGCAGCTGGGAAAGAATGGGAAGAGACATGTGCAAAATTGTCCTGTATGGCATGTTTCACATTATAGCCCTGGCTCTTGGCAGCTTTCAGAATCCAAGGAAATACATGATTGTTTCTGTTAGTGTTTCCACTTTCTCCTAATAACGAATGCAGAAGAGGTCATTAAGAACCCTGAAGGAGAGCTCTCCGGGACCATTGACCCGATACACCAATGCTTGGAGAAATGTTGATCAAGATGTAGCAATGGGGATCTTGAATCTGATTCAAAGCAGAGTGCTTGAGAACAGTGTTGGAATGACATGCTTTAATGACCTCTCAGCTAACTTTAATGGCATTTTAGTAGCATTTGTCTTTAATTATACACGATTTGGTATTTCACTGCCTTTGTTCTAAATAGTTGCAAACTAAATTTTATGTCATGGAGTTCATGCCAAAAAAGTGATGCGACACAAACAAAAATGGACCAGACTAATTCAAATCTAAGTCACTCATTTCAAGGTAACTTGTTAGGCAAACATAGACAAAGAAAGAAAACAACATAGTTTTTGTTCTCAGGGATCTTGTAATCTAGTAGAAAGAGAGATTATAAGAAACGTGCAAAGAACTACCATAATCATGGTCTAAATTGGATTAGTTGTCTATAAGGCAGGTCAAAAAGACCTGAATGATAAAAAAAAAAAGGATGTAGCGTCCACTTGTCACGGAGGCGGTGAGAAAATGAAAAGCTTTCATCAACAACGCTTGTTGTCCCTGGGCTTGGCTTTGAAGGAGAAGTCAGTAGGCAGAAGAGAAGAAAGAGGGCGAGGGTCTTTTCCTGCAGTGAGTAATAGCTTATCCAAAAAAATAGAGCTAGACAGAAAAAGGAAGAGAGAAACATGGACGATTACCAGGATAACTTAGTGGAAGTCTAGTGTGAGCAATGGGGACTTCTGTGAAATCAATCAATCAATGAACATTTATTAAGTGACTATTATGTGTCAAGTACCATGCTAAGTGCTGGAGATAGAGAAAGAGGGAAATGGTAGTCCTCGCCCACAAGGAATTTATAATATAATGGGAGAAACAACATGCAAATAATATATGTACATACAAAGGAGACGACCTATAGGATCAATAAGAAATATTGAACAGATGCAAAGTACTAGAATTAGAAGGAAATGGAAAGGATTCTAGTAAAAGATGGCATTTTAGATGGAACTTAAAGGAAGTCAGAAATAAGAGCCAAGGAGGGGAAGCATTCCAGGCATGCAGGATAGAGCCAAGACATGTCTTATTCATAGAAGAGCCAGTACATGAGTGTAGTGGCATCAACTGCATAGTTTGTAGTCAAATATGACAACTGGAAAAAGGAAGTAATTGGGGAAGGGGGTGTGACCCTGGCAAAGTCACTTAACCCCCATTGCCTCGCCCTTACCTCTCTTCTGCCTTGGAACCAATACACAGTATTGATTCTAAGACAGAAGGTAAGGGTTTAAAAAAGCATCCATTAGGAAATCATAAAAACATTGCCTTGATTATGTGGAAATATGGAAGATGGAGGGATAACCCATTTTAATATGTTACAGCAAAGGATTCTTTTTCAGGTATGGGTTCAACCAAATGTCCACTAAAATTCCTTCTGTGTCTTAAATGTGGTCATTCTGTGATCATGTTAGTAGATGGGCTCCTCATTTTGGGAAATTCTTCAAATATCAGTGGTAATTCCAAACCTGTCTTAGGATGGCATGACCACTCAATAATGATTTATTTTTTCTGGTTTTTAAATGATTTTAGGGGGAAACATGCAACACCAGTCAGAAAAATAAAACCTAGAAAACTGTAGTTAAATAGAAACCTATCCACTGCTTTATGCATGATTTTAATCACTATCAGCTAATATTTATTTATTATCCTCTGCGGTCATTATGATTAGCATCCACGGTTATTTTCTAGATGTCCAGAGAAAATTAGTTTTTCTCTGATTTATATTCATTGCTACGTAAAATCCCTTCTCATGTTCTTAAAATCTACTCTGTTATGCTCTAACTAGTACATTATGTGATAGTATCAATGTGGTATAAGTATTTTAAACTCCTGCTTCCAAGGAACTAGCCCCCAATCTTCAGTGATTACTATTTAAGAATACTTTTTTGCCACTCTCTATCTCATAATCACTTATGGCAGCATTGCTCAGAGACTGTCTCATTTTTTCCTTTGTATCTCCAGTGCTTAGATCAGTGCCTGGCCCACACAGAATCACATGTTTAATAAATGTTTGTTGACTGGAATTGAATGACCTGAGAAATGTGTGTGTATTTATTTTAGCTGTTCAGCCCTTCGCTTTTCTATCTGCGGGTTCTTGGTAGTATGCATTCTTCTCATGCTTTCTGAGCATGAAATCTGCTGAGCTTTCAACCCATTATTTAGCTCAGTCTGTCAATAGTTACACACGTCTATATATTCTAATAAGTATCCTTGTTGTGCTAGTTTCCTCCTCTTATTTTCACTGTGGTGTTATCATTCTTGGTGTACATTAAACTTCAACAATGGAGCCTAGGAAAGGCACCATTTATTTAATATATTTATTTCAGTGATAGCCATGAACAAAGTATATCCCTAAATGTCTCTAGAAGTCAGTTTCTCTGTTTGACACTGGTGACTGCCAGTGATTGTGAATGGATCATGCTCTTTCCTTGGGTAAATAATTTTGTTATTCTTACTATTTTTTAAAATGATAAATTCCTGCCACCCTTTTGAGTGTGCCAAAAACTTTTGTAACTTTCTCTGTATCAGAATTTTGCTTTCATTTAATTGGAACAATAAGTCTAGTATAGATCTCATATCCAGAGAAATAGTATTTAACTCATTAATATCAGTTTAATCTTCTATTTGGAAAAATGATCCATTTAACAGGTTCAAAGTGAGAAACAAAATATGGAAAATATATTTATTACTCATTCATATTGGAATTTTTGAAGAATAAAGGCTATTTGGCATGAGTTTGGCCAATAGACATTGTATGTTAAATAAACCCACTGTCTATAATAATTATTATACTCTGTAGCATATTAGTAGTCATAAACTACAACTATGAGATCACAAGGATCATAAAACTGGGGATAATGTACTCTTGTATTTGTTTCTCCTTTAAGTGCCTAGAATAATGCTCTATGCATAGTTAGATATTTAGTGTGTGTGCTTTTTAAAAATTAAGTTGTGATGGTGTCAACAAGATTAGTGTTGGCATATATCTCTACAAGTTTTCTCTTATAAAACAATGAACTGTGGATTTTAGATAATATAAATTAAAAATTTCCTGAGAGATCAGTCATTAAAAAAATCCACTTTTATTAAGCATCTCCTTTGGGTACTATGTCAAGCCATGGGAATACAAAAACAACTTTTTTAATTATCTCTGCACCCAAAGAGTTTACATTTTTGACAAAGCTCTCAATGTCATAAAATTTAGAATAATTTGAACCATGGAAAACTATTTTGTTAGTAGAAACTTTGGTTAGAAAGTTTTATCAATTGTTCTTGAAAGTTTTTTTTAATTTTTTAATTTAAATTAATTTATTTAGTCAATTTAGAACATTATTCCTTGGTTACAAGAATCACATTATTTCCCTCCCTACCCTCCCCCCACCCATCCCTCAGCCAATGCACAATTCCACTGGGTTATTACATGTGTCCTTGATCAAAATCTATTTCCATGCTGCTGATGTTTGCACTAAGATGTTCATTTAGGGTCTACATCCCCAATCATATTCCCATCAAACCATGTGATCAAGCAGTTTTTCTTCTGTGTTTCTACTCCTACAGTTTTTCCTCTGAAAGTGGATGGTGTTCTTTCTCGTAGATCCCTCCAAGTTGTTCATGATCACTGCATTGCCACTAATGGAGAAGTCCATTACATCTGATTGTACCACAGTGTATCAGTCTCTGTGTACAGTGTTTTCCTGGTTCTGCTCCTCTCACTCTGCATCACTTCCTGGAGGTTGTTCCAGTCTCCATGGAATTCTTCCACTTTATTATTCCTTTGAGCCCAATAGTATTCCATCCCCAACATATACCACAATTTGTTCAGCCATTCCCCAATTGAAGGGCATCCTCTCATTTTCCAATTTTTGGCCACCACAAAGAGTGCAGCTATGAATATTCTAGTACAGGTCTTTTTCCTTATTATCTCTTTGGGGTACAAACCCAGCAGTGCTATGGCTGGATCAAAGGGCAGACAGTCTTTTAGTACCCTTTGGGCATAGTTGCAAATTGCCCTCCAGAATGGTTGGATCAATTCACAACTCCACCAGCAATGTCCGGACTTTGCCACACCCCCTCCAGCATTCATTACTTTCCTTTGCTGTCATGTTAGCCAATCTTCTAGGTGGGAGGTGATACCTCACAGTTGTGATTTGCATCTCTCTGATTATAAGAGATTGAGAACACTTTTTCATGTGCTTATTAATAGTTTTGATTTCTTTGACTGAAAATTGCCTATTCATGTCCCTTTCCCATTTATCAGTTGGATAATGGCTTGATTTTTTGTACAATCGGTTTAGCTCTTTATAAATTTGAGTAATTAGACCTTTGTCAGAGGTTTTTGTAATGAAGATTGTTTCCTAATTTGTTGCTTCCCTTCTAAGTTTGAATAAAAACTTCTAATTTGATGTAATCAAAATTATTGATTTTACATTTTGTTATTTTTTATAGCTCTTGATGGGTTTTAAAGTCTTTCTTTTCCCAAAGATCTGACATGTATACTATTCTGTGTTCACCAAATTTGCTTAGAGTTTCCTTCTTTATATTCAAGTCATTCACCCATTCTGAGTTTATCTTGGTGTAGGGTGTGAGATGTTGATCCAAACCTAAGCTCTCCCATACTGTCTTCCAATTTTCCCAGAAGTTTTAATCAAATAGTTCTTGAAAGTTCTAACACTAAATGTTGTATTCTTCTGTGATCCTTTTTTAAAAATATCTTGACAGATTTCATGAAAAAAATCCTTCCTTAAATCTGTTTTAAAATACCAAATATATGTTCATTAAAACATTTGTAGCCTCCTAAGACAGAAGTTGAGGGAACTCATGAAACTTAAGGATCAACCAAATAATTTTTAAATATTACATAAATGTTATCCATATTATTTAATATTTTAGTCAGCCAAAAGCAATATGAAATATTTTATAGTCTAGTTAAAACAGAAACATTACTTTGGTAAATTAAGATAGATAAATAATTTCTCTCATACCTTGCTAGAATTAAGTACTTCAGAAATAATCCATCCTATCATATTACAGATGAGGAAAAAGGGCCAAATCACAAAGGCAATAAAACATTCAGAAAACTTTCAAACTTAAGTCCTTTCATTCCAAGCACAGTAATCTTCCTATTATGTTGTATTACCTCTTAGCAGGTTTGAATTTTTAAAGGTTTATTTTCCCCTCCATCAGTAATTCTTTCTCCTTGAACTTTTCACAACATTGTACTTGCCTCTCTCATGCATTTTTGTATTATTTTGTATTATATTCATATGTCTAATATCAAATTTACTATACTAGACTTTAAACTCTATCAGGGCAAGAATTCTGTCTTAGATGGTTTTTACTTTTCCCTCACCTTTTAGCACAGGGTTCCTGATACTGAGAGGTCCTTAGTAAATATTAAAAGTAAATGATGACCTGAATTTCTAATATCAAAAAAAAGAAAAAAGAAAAGAAAATCATGCCAAAGTCAATCTATCTTTGAAAGCAAAAGTCTCAGGTAAGAAACAGAAGTAATATAGTGGAGATGATTTTTGGACCTAAACCCCAAAAAGCTTGGGTTTACATCTTGCTTTTGTCATTTAATAGCTGTATATCCATTGACATATCGCTCAATTTTTCTGAACCTCATCAAATGAGACAATTTCTGTAAAGTGTGTTGTATACTTCAGAGCGCTAGATAAATTTTAGATATTAATACTGGGCATTCCAAAAAGATATTTCTGTCCTGTCGAAGGAAAGTTTTTGTCATGAAATGCTCAAGATATTGAAAAAAGATCAGAAAGGATAACAGCATTTACTGTTAGAAGGAACTTTAAAGAACAAATAATCCAGGAGTTGTTAAAGTGGAGACCACAGATACCCAAAGGTCAATACATTTTAAGGGGTCTATGAACTTTCATGGGAAAAATAGATCTCTATTTTTTTCTTTTTTTCTTTAGAGTAGTCTTCCAAGGTTAGATGATTCATGTCCCCCCCTCCTCCCCCCCCCCACACACATACTTTTCCATTCCCCTCTCTCGGAGCTGACAAGCTAGTTCCCTGGGTTATATATGTATCATTATTCAAAACCTACTTCCATGTTATTCATATTTGCAGTAGAGTGAATAGATCTCTATTTTCCACTAACTTCTCACTTAAATTTAACATTACCTTCAGTTAAAGAAAAAGAAAAATTCTTCTCAGAAGAGATGCATAGGCTCCATCAAACTGCCAAGGAGGCCAATGATCCAAGAGCAGTTTAAGAACTCTTTATCGAATCCAATCTCCTCATTTCATAGCTGAGGAAACTAAAAACCAGACCTAAGTCCTTGCCTAAAGTCCTATAACTAGAAAGTAGTAGAGGTGAGATGATGACACACATCTTTTATTGATGTAAAACTTCAGGAAAGGATTAGGTTATCTAAATAAATATGAAATCAAAAGCACACTCCCGTCATCAAGATTTCCGCCATTTTTCTGGTCCATCTTGCTCTTCTGACACCCAAGGGGGCAGTATGACAGAGTGGAAAGGGCAGAGGGTTTGCAAGGAGGGGGCCCCTATTTGGATTGGGGTTGGGTCACTCACTACTGAGGTGCCTGTGGGCGAATCACCCACCCTTTCTAGGCTTGGTTGTGTTAGCTGGCTTCTATGGTCCTTTCCACCTCTAGATCTAGGATTTCTGATGTTGCCTACAATAACTCTTTAAGGAAGGCAGTGAGAGTAGCAGTGCACGCATTTAATAAATGAAGAAAATGAGTGCCACGTGAAGAAAGTGACACATACTTACATTGCTTAAACTTGCACCCAAAACACAGATCTGTGAACTGCAGATCAGGGCTTTTATAACCACCATCAGGATACCTTTTTCCCTGTAAATATTTGGGAGGAATCATCATTTAAACCCTTATCTTCTGTCTTAGAATGGATACTATCAGCTCTCAGACAAAAGAGGGGTAAGGACCAGGCAACTGGGGTTAGGTGACTTGCCCAGGGTCACACAGCTAATAAATATTTGAGGCCACAAGTTTTCCTGATTCCATGCCTGCAGGGCTGTCTACTGTGACCACTCTTTGCCTCTCTCATACAAAAGCTCTCAGAGCCTCTCTAATCTAAAGCACACTTGTGTACCATAGCAGAAAGTGCTGAGTTTGCAGTCAGAGTAACAGAGTTTGAATTACGGCTCTGCTACTTAGAATTAAACCTTTCTGGGCATAATTTTCTTCATCTGGAGAATGACAGGATGGACTATATTCCCTTCCAGCTCTAAATCTATAATCCTATTACCTCTCTACAACATCCCCCAAAGTACTTATCCATCTATGCTGGAAGACCCCTAGGGGTAGCTCACTATCTCTTAAGGTAGCCCATTCCATTTTTGACAGCTGTAATTGTCACGAAGATTTTTTCCTGCTCTAAAAACAGAAATCTATCACAAATTCCACCCATTGGGCCTGTGGGGCCAAGAATAATAACCAAAAATATAGGGCAACTTGAATTCTGCTGTATAAAAATTAAGATTATTTTTAAACCTATGCTCTCTGCACACTTTGAATCCCTCCACCATATTCTACTTAGACAACCATCCCATGAGTAAAGGCAAACAAAATACAAGTGAAGAAGGCACAACCTGCTAGATATTCTGAATAGCTTTCGCATAGGTATTTTTTAAAAATATAATGCTATTAAAATACTAGTGCCTATCTTGAGGCAATTTTGAAAATCAATTTTATTTTCATATCTCTATTCTCTTTTCTTCTCCCCAATGAGGAAGCAAGAAAAACAAAGTTCATGTTAGATTTTTTAATAATAAACAAAAACAAATTTAATCTCCACATTGGCAACGTCCGAAACCATGTCTCCATTTGTACTTTTGGTCAGCACTCTATCAGGAAGAAGGTGGCGTGTTTCTTCATGAGCCATCTGGCCTTGTACTTGGCCACTGTATTGATCAGAATTCTCTATGTTTTTCACAGGTTTTTGACTACACAATGCCTTAGTTATTGTATAATTTGTTCTCCTGCTTCTGTAGACTCTGTATTAGTTCACACAAGTCTTCCGAGGTCTCTCATCTGGTCTGAGAGCACAATCACATTTTATCACATTCCTGTACCATATTCACATACTTATTAGTGATTTCTCTATTGATGAGCCCTTTCTCAACTTCTAATTTTTCTCCACCTCAAAGAGAGCTAATTGCTGCAACATTTGAGCAATATCCTCCTAGTAAAAATATATTACTGGAGGGAGCCCAACTTTCAGTGCATATCACGGCTCAGGCACTTTTCATCAGATTCAACTCTTTCTGACTCCATTTGGGGTTTTCTTGGCAAAGATATTGGAGTGGTTTGTCATTCCTGCTCATTTGACAAATGAGGAAAAGGAAACAAACAGGTAAAGTGACTTTCCCCAGATCACACAGTATGTCTGAGGCCAGATTTGAACCCGGGAGGATGATTTACTAATCCCTGCGTCCCCTAGCTATCCACGAGGAGTGGTACGGTTGCCACTAAAGGATAGAATCTGGAGCAATTTGAGGGAAGAGTCTAGCAGCAGCTCCTCTTAGGACTTTTGTTTTTAACTTGCGCTACCCATTCATTTGCGTGGTCAAACCCAGCTATTCAAATACCTCCCCTAAATATGGTTTTTGAAGAAGATACAGATTTACAAACATAACACTGGTCCTAGGAAGAAGCTAAAATCCATACAGAGAAATTAGTTTGAACTCTGGTTATAACTCGTTTGTTAAAAAGGAAAATTTGTAGAACTTGGGCAGCTCAGAAGTTGCCAGTGTTGGAAGAAGGGGTGGGAGAGGGTGGTGGGTTTTGTCTTCCCTGTAAGAGTAGCAGTGGAGGTGACTGGAGTGAACTAAGGTAATGGGGTCAAAGCATCTCAGAAGCTTCCTCTTTTTTCCCCAGGAAACACAATAGCCTGATTCAAGTGAGAACACACACATCTCTCAAAAATTTTTGAAAAGCTACTCCCAAAGGGTATCTCTTCCTCTTTGCGTCCTCCCTCCCTTCAACATAATAACCAGAATTTTGACCAGAAATGGATGCAGAAGGGTTTAATCTTTTATTTTTATTTAATCTCCCCTTCCTCACATAAAATTCTATGTTCACATTTGAAATTGTGAATGACTATGAGAGAAATTTAGTGCAGATTAATGGGAAAAAACAAAGGCAAGTAGAAATCTCCTGAAAGGGTAAGATAAGGCAGGGCATCCAGTCATTGCACAGAAGAAAAATGTGTCCTCCTTAGTTCCAAACTCATCATGTTTCATAACTAACCACCTTTCCAAACAGCAAATAAGTCTATTTCCAGATAGGTAAAAGGACAAAATGAATCTTTGAGATGATGGTCCCTGGACACGAAAACAAAAATAAAACAATGATGTTACTTTGAGGTCTCTAGCCCCTACATTCATGAGGAAGGGATGACTAATTAGGAAAGATTTTATCACATCTATTCAACAAAAGGATTTGAATAGCCACTTCAGTCCTGTGAATTTGTCTACAAAAGCAGTCAGGAAGGGGCTTGCTTGTGTCCCTGAATTCTGGATGAAAGACCTGGAGATATTTAGCCTGGAGAAGTGGTTGTTTAAGGAGATATTATGACTGTCTAGAAGGATGGCCGTTCTGCGCAGGTATCATTAGGGATATTTTTTTTGTCTGATCCCAGAGAGCAAAACAAAGGACAATAAGTGAATGTTTAAAAATAGGCTGTTTTAGGTTCAATAAGAACAAGTTTTTCTAGATCATCCATAAGTAGAATAGACTTCTTTGAGAGGTCAGAGACTGCCCCTTTCTTACTCTCCTCGTAAAGTACTTACTTACTTTAATTCCAACCTTTTTCAAAGGTCTTTAAGTAAATCCATGAGGATTGATTGTTAGGGAGAGAAGATGATTCTTTGGGCATATTTTGGACTATATAGCCTAAGAGGTCCAATTTCCACTGAGATTCTAAATTCACCTGAATACAATTAGCTTTCTCCTAATAGTTTCTAGTTTATCTCCACTTTTTCACCATGGAGTTATATCCCTTCCAATTATATAAGCATCTCTATTCATGGAAAGAAAATATAGGAAGCTTTAGTTCAATAAAGATATTCATTTGAATCTCTTCCTCTCCTACCACAAAAACCCCACAACCAAAAAAAACTAGTTTAGAAAGGAGACTCAAAGGATATTAAATTCATCTTAGCCATTTCTTTGCTTTCATTAAGCCGACCATGACTCCTTTAGCCCAAGGACATATGACCTACTGTTTATTTTCATGACTACACAAACATATATCAAATAGAATAATGAAAAGCAATACAACAGGGCAGCCACAGTAAAAATAAAATTGTTTGTGGAAATGATAGGCGAGTTACTGTTGAAGTGAATTAAAAAAAGAAACAAGAAACAAGATTAAATGTGTCAAAAACATATGTGAATATATTAATTATATGTAATATACAAAGATGTGTTTATATGCTTAATAGGCATATTCAAGATACATATATATATATATATAGAGAGAGAGAGAGAGAGGTATAAAAGCAGATACTTTCTTTAAGACTAATAATGTTGATTATCAAAACTTTCTTTTAAAAATTAATTCATGTGAGCATTACAAAAGTGAACTCTGTATGTGAGGCATTATATATTCCATCACAAAAAATTATAATTGAGCCAAAGGGAAATCCATTACTAACTGTTAACAGGTAGAAAAAGGACAACTTTTCTCACTAGACCTATTCACTTGTTGAAGATCAGATTCCCTAAGGACAATGATTTCTCCTCGTTGTCATCTCTTCCTCTTTCCTTTTTTCTCCTTTCCTGCATTTTCTCTCCTCTCTATGAATCAAATTCGTGTTCTCTTCCAGTTCTTCATTTTTATTTCCATAGTGTATTATGTTCTTGATTCAACAGATCATACATAAAGTCATCCTGCTATCACTATAAAGTATGTTCTCTCTTACATAAACAGTACCCTTTTACTATGTCATGATGCCACCTCAATTAACAAATCTTCTGGGAAGAAAATTCCTTTAAGTCATTGATGTTCAAAGTAAAAAACCAAGCATACATCAGAGAAAAAAATCCCTCTATAAATCACATGAAAGAGATGCTTATGTGTATAACTGTATGACAAAAAAACTCCCCCAAAACAAAAGCCAACAACTTGGTATACAGCTTTTATCTGTCCCCAACGAATTGAATGCAAAGAGTAAACCCTAGGCAAAGTGAAGTCTGCCAAGTTTGACTATTCTTTCTTGTTTCCCTTTTTTTTATCTCTCCTCTTACATTCTTCCCTCTATGACAATGATACTTCCCTAATGTGAGTAGTCAATTTCCTTTTCTAAATGCTATTTTTATTAAATCCAATCATTGTTTTTATTATAAATATTAAATTACATTAAAATAATCATTAAAAACTATATTTCAGTAAAAAAATTGCCATAGCATTATTTCAGACAAGCACTTGTAATCAAAATTTTTCTCTCTAAGTATTAGAATTAAAGTATTAAATTTTCAAGTCTTTGACACTAAATGTCATATATGTCTATATTTTCATTAGCTCAAAAATATTGGTGACTTTAAATTGCCTCTAGGATAAAATACGAACTTTTCTTCTTTCATAATCTGGTTCAAGTTTATGTTTCTTGTTATTTAATATTAATTTCATTGGCATAAAGTGCATTCTAGATAAACTGGACTACTTACTGTTCCCTTGTCTTGGCACTCTAGTTCCTACCATCTATTTGTAGAATGAATGCTTATTTTGCGTCAGTTTCTTAAAATCTCCAGCTTCCTTGAGGAGTTACTCTGATTCTCCTGGTTAGTGTTCTTTTAGTACTCAAGTTACATAAACATTTTAAGTGATCATATATTTTTTTAGAGTTTGTTTTGTTGTTGTTGTTGTCATTTCCAGTACCTACCCAATGACTTACCTATAGTGCTTACTGAACACCTGATATGACCTCTGGCTAGCCCTAAAGATAATAATTTTATTTAAGATTTTTGCATCTATGTTCATTAAGGAGATTGGTCTATAGTTTTCCTTCTCTGTTTTTGGTCTTCCTGCCTTGGGGATTAGTAACATATTTGTGTCATAAAAAGAATTTGGTAAGACTACTTTGCTTATTTTGTCAAATAGTTTGTATAGTATTGGGATTAGTTGTTCTTTGAATGTTTGATAGAATTCATTTGTGAATCTATCTGGTCCTAGGGATTTTTTGAGATGGGATTATTTAAGTATCCTATTTGTTAATCTAGGCAATTTATAATTTTTGTAAATATTCACCCATTTCACCTAGATTGTCATATTTATTGTCAAATAATTGGGCAAAGATAGTCATTTTAGACTGACTTCATTGTGGTTGGAAGGTTTGCTCCATAATAGCTCTACTACATGACGGTCTCCATAAGACCACTTGAGGTTTGGGTGTTCTTGATGACTCTTCCAATATTAGAAACCTATTTTGCTCAGGTATAATGGGTCTGCTTGACAGACTCTCTTTCAATAGATCTTCCTTTCCTTTCTCTTCCTCCCTTAGTAGACGCCTCTCTCTTAAATGTAATCCAAATCCTTACTTCTTCCCTCTAATTAGAAGTCCAAGGACACTGATTTTTTTTAGTATTGACCAGTTGTTGATACTGAAATCACCTTTATCAGATATTTACTTGCTTTCTAATATTATTTCTACCTTTGGTCATGAATTTCTAGTGAAATGTATTTTCTTCTTCAGTAAAATAAGTATTATTGCAACGATGAACAAAATCATATTAATCTGCATATATGTACATATGTAAAGGATATAGTACAATGTACTGATTATAGGTGCAATATTCTCTACTCAGGAGTATGCTATTACATATTTAACCACCAGTTCTCCAGAAAAAAACACACCAGATACACTTTTAAGTTTAATCTACATTATTAACCCTTTCTTAAGCCTGGGAAATCAACAAAGCAATACAATAAACCGAGCTGCAATTTTTAGGTATAGATTTAGGTATAAATGCTTAGATTGAAAATTTAACACTTGGCTTTAAGGAGCTGGTTTGAGCTGGTTCTCATACATTTATCTCTCCACCCCATCCACAGAATATTGATTCCTTTAGGTCAAGTGATAGCATATTAAAAAAATAAGTTTGTATCAATGTCTACAATAGTACCTAGCACATAGGAGTTGCTAAATATATTCTTGACGGATTAAATTGTATTAGATATATTCGTTATACTCTAATTTAAGTGAGAACCAAGATGCAAAAGTTTAAATAGCAATCAATAATGAGGTACTCTTTTGATCTTACAATAATGCTATCTTGCTAAACAATTTAGGTTTTCTTCCCCATCCCCCAGATGCTAAAGTTGCTTTCTTCACCATATTTTCCCCTATATGCTTTTACAGCATTTAAAGAAAACAAGACTTGAATATTAAATACTTTTTTTTGCCATAACTCCTGATGCCTGTAACTCAGAGTTTTCTCCTTCAGTGATTCACAGACTATTTCATACTTGGTGAAAGACAGGTGTTTGTAAATTCAGTCATGCTATTTCTGACAATTCAATACTGTTCTCCAGCTTCAAGACATAGGCATACTGACAAGTAGGTATATAAAGAAATGTAGGAAAAATAAATTGTAAAAACAAAATATTAGAATACGATACCATTCCTATTTCAGTATAAATGGTAAGTGAATATCTTTAGCAAGAAATGATGACCTAAAACAAACTCTGAACTACTTTGGCCAAATAATATTTTAAAAATTGAAATATACTGGAAAAACCCATCAATGCAGAATTTCTCAACTATTGACACAAAACACTGGGAGCATATAGATTAGCCAAGGACAGAGTAACAAGAGAGATAAGAGTATGAATGTTTCAGGAACAAAACACAACACAATGGTCAAGGTTATAGAATCTCTCTTCTTCAGCTCGTCTTCTCCCTCTTCTCCTTTCCCCTCTTTTTATTAGAAACTCCTTGTCTGAGCTGGGAGTGAGGATGCCTCCTTCTAAAATGAGCACTAAAATAAAAAAATCTAATAAAATCCCTACTCATGGTACAGAACTTCAGAGATGGTTCTACGGAACAATGTTGGAAAAGTGTATCTACATGGAGATTCAGAGATAAAATCAACTAACCAACAAATATTTATGAAGTACATCCTATGAATGCACAATATGTACTATGGGAGGCCTTGGTAATTCAAAGACCAAGCTGAAAAAGCCTCAGATCAGAAGGACCTTAATTTTAATTTGGGAAAGTTACATATATGTGGATAAATAAATACAGAATTGATACAAATTAATTTGAGGTAAGAACTAAAAGCTAAGAGGACTCAGGAAAGCCCTAATGTAGGACTTGGCTCTTCATTTTTGAATGAAGAGAAGAATTTAAGTAGGGAGTTAAAAAGGGAGAAGATTAACAATCACAGATCGAATGCCTAGAAATGAAAAAGAAGCTATAAAAAGGAACATAAGGTAGATCAAAATAGCTACCAGTCAATATTTATGTTTTCATGCCTCATATTTAAGACAGAATATCAAGGATAAAGAACAAAAACTCCATGAAAGTAAGATTTCTTATACACACATACTCATTGTAATCAATTAAAATCAAGGATCAAAATGGTACCTCTAACAAATAAAATGTGGTACCATTTCTCAGGATATTCATCTAGATTCACACATACACACCCACAACCACACACACACAAATAATAGTAGAAGAATGACTATGGCACAGATTGCCTTCAAAAATCATTAGCCTCATAAAAATTGCATTTTGCCCATATTGGAAAGTTGCCCTGATCCCATATGCTTCCCATGGTGACTCAATTTCCCCCCTTTTACTCTTCATCACATCTGTATCTGCTGCTTTTGTAGCATCATATTCAGATAAACAAATATCTGTCAATGACACATCACCATTGTAGATGCCCATTTAAAATATGGGAGGGGGCAGCTGGGGGGCTCAGTGGATTGAGAGCCAACCTAGAGACAGGAGGTCCTAGGTTTAAATCTGGCCCAAGACTTCCTAGCTGTGTGACCTTGGCCAAGTCACTTAGCTCCCATTGCCTAGTTCTTACCCTTCTTCTGTCTTAGAACAAATACACTGTATTTGGGTTCTATTGATTCTAAGTATTGATTCTAAGTTGGAAAGTAAGGGTTTAAAAAAATGCGGGTGGAAAATAAATGGCCTGAAATGAAGAGACCTTTTTCCTCCTAAATTATTTTACTCTTCTGAAAATTCAAAAAAGCCTAGACAAAGAATATAGTTAAGCATTTCAGTGCTTAAAAAGCTATTATATTAAGATAGAGTCAAAGAAGCATAACAAGTCTATCCTTTGAAGTACAGAACAGATCTCTTTCTACAAAAGTACCTGTAAAATAAAATTCTGATTATAGAACTCTGTTCTCCATGTTGGAGATGTTTGCTGAAGAAAAAAATGGCTCCAAGCTATAATAAAAAATCATGCATAAAGTATGTAAAAGAGTTTATAGGACATTTCATGGGATCATAATAGCTAATGCTTGACAGTATCTTAAATTAACACCCTCATTCTAAAGATAAGGTGACCAGGCAAGAAAAATTAAATGAGTTGCCCATTGTGAAGATTGGATTTAGCTATCTCCTGATTGTAACAATGAAGCTACTTAGCTCTTCCTTTAAAGTGAAGCTAGAATTGTAGGCTACAACCTATTTTTAGATTTTAACTACAAAAGGTGTTAAGTAACTACAAAAGGTGAACTTACCAAAAGAGGTTTTAAGTAACCCAAAAAGATATAATCTAACCAGAGAAGGTGAGAATTAAAGAGTGGGCAGTCCTGGAGAAAAGCATATGCTGTGATTGGTAGACATGAAAATTTAGAGGAAGTGACACAAGAGAAAAAGGTCTTTAAATAAAGGAAAAAAAGATTGAAGAGGGATTCAGGTTCAGACATTCGGATGAGTTCGGAAAACAGGCAGTCACCCGGGCTTGGAGTGAAGGATGGAGGAGCAATTGGAATACAGAAACCCAGACTTCTTTTAGACTGACACCATTGGTGAGTGAAAAACTGACTTAGTGACCCCGCCTTCTGGAGGCATGAAGCCTCCAGGAAAGGCCCAACTTCTTGAATCTCTCTTCCCCGGGATGGGACTTAGAAATTGTAACTGGTATCAGAAGAAGCCAGAGTTTTCTCTCTCTCTCTCTCTCTCTCCCTCTCTCTCTCTCATTCCTTAATATCTTCCTTCTATTGTAAATATTGTCAATAAACTACCATAAATTCCATTTACTTTAGAAATTCATTTTGTGATTTAGAAATTAAATCCCTGGTGACCACATAATTAATATATTTCAGAGTCCAACCACAATTAAATTTAACGCCAGTGTCACCCAGGTAGTATGTGGCAGAGATGAGATTTGAACCAAGGTCCTCAACTTACCAGTCTATTGCTTGCTCCACTACTATAAAATACTAATTTATAATAAACAAAAGACTTTTTAAACACTGTCCTCAATGTCCAGGCCATGAAAATGCCATTTCAGAGAGATCATTTTAGGACTTTAATTAAGGAAATCACATTGAACAGGATCACAGACAGATCTGATAAATGGAATTCTGCTCTATGGTATATAATGTTATATTGAGGATTATATTCAAAATTAATAGCAAATTAAACAAAATTTTAATATATGAAAATACTGAAACTGAAAATGCCCGAGACCACAATGACCACATTGATGTAGTATTAGAAATGTCAATTAGCTAAACTCTTGTGTTTTCACAAATTGGCTAAGTTTTTTCCACTCTAGTTCAAACTGCTAACAACTTCTAATATTACATCCAAGGTCATTGATTTATAGTCTATTTATAGTCTATCTATTCTATTGCTGCTATCATTTGTACTTAATGACCTCTTCCCAGACATTTTTGGCACCAATGCACAATAAAATCACAGGAGGAGGGAGAAGGATAAAAGGGAAATCTTTGTTCTTTGGCTCTAAGTATCTGAATCTAATTTCTTTTTCATGTTCCTCTCCACACTCCCCCATTGTCCTCCCCCCACCACATACCCTTTTCCCTACAATTGCCATCAATACTGCCCACACCCGTCTCTTATCCCTTTTTTCCTATATTCCTCCCCTTTCTCCTTGGGAAGAAGGAAAGCAAGGACTTTTGCCCAGTAAAACTTTTAAAGAAGCTATTTTTGTAACATAAAATTGTAAGAGAAAAACAGTAAGTAAGCCTTCTTTCAATCCCTTTTAGAAAGTTGGTACTACAGCTTAGAGTTGAGAAATCGGCAGACAGCTTCCTTCTAAATCTAATGTCTGTTAGTCCTATCTAGGCAGCTATAACACCCAGCTTATATAAAGGTCAGGCTTCTGGGCACATCAATCATCTGGACTGGGAAGCAAAGTATTTGCAGAGCACCTACTATGTGTTCAACATCCATCTCAAAACAGTTAATTCATGCAGCAAAGCTCTGCAATTTTTAAAGGGTTTTATATATAAAGCAAAGAAGAATATAAGTGAAAAAGGATTGTTGTAACTAGCCATGCTCCATCTCCATGGAGATGCTATCAAGAGTCAATAGGATTAAATTGCTGGGTAAGAGACCTAGATTAAAAACCCATGTGCTAGTGACCCTGAGGGTGCCTTCTGTTGCACTAAGTCCTTATCTAGAATAGTTTATTTTTTAATAAAGAAACAACTCAGAATCACTTTAAAGGTAATTTTGAACTCTGTATCTGCTTCCATTCTAAGAGAGCCATGGTCCTCTGTAGAGTGTGGTTTTCTGTGACCAGCTTTCTGAGTGTGGAACATTCTGCAGCATGCAAGGGAAGCTGGATAATTCCTTTTAGACGGGATCAATAACCATCTGACTGAGCAGATTAGATTAGTTGCAAACTCATTTGAGGGCAGAGGATAGATTGGCTAGCCTATGGGAGATCTTTTGTAGTGCCATACTCAGCTTGCCGAAAACTTTCAATAAGTAAAAATAACGGTGGAAACCAAATAACATGCAAATTTAAGTCCTGCAGGAAACTCTCACAGCCAGAACTCCTACAAACACAAATTGCAATAAGTCTAGAAGTATAATACGTAAAAACTCCGAGATAAATGACCTTGTACAGGACCTTTTCCAAGAGGGTACGGATACTATCTGCTATGTTTATGTGTTGGTCATGAGAAAATTGGGTAAAACAACCCTACTTGAAATTCAGTTGTAATAGCATCTTTTGCTGAAAAGTAATGCACCCGAGTCAATTCTGCTTAATATACTGACATTTTCAGAGAGCATCCAACATATTTCAATAATTAATCCTTAAGTCAAAAAAAGAGTCAAGAAATCAGATCAAGAGGCACAGTAGGCTGGAAACTGCCAGTGGGAAGAAAAAATCAGTAATAGAACTTTTTTAAGCTGAAAAGAGGTCAGTGGGATACCCGTGGGAACAAGGATGAGATTCTAGGACTTTTCTTTGTTATTATTTACATGAGCCACCTAGAGAGTAATGTAGTTCATAACTAAGTCCATAATTTTACAGAAATTGGTAGCCTCGGGAAAAGAAGACATGCTAAGAGTAGATGACTAAACTGATTCCACAATAGGCAGTTACATGAAATTATGAAGAGTGAAATGAGCACCACCAGGAGAACATTGTAGAGACCAACAGAAATAATGTTTGAAGAATGACATGTTTAAGTCCACCTCCAGAAAAAGAACTAATAAACAGAAAATATATAGTTTGAAATACACATGTATATTTTTGTCAAATGATGCCTTCTCTAATGGGGGGATGGAAGAGAGAAACGGTATAATGTAACAAACAAATTAATTAATTTTAAAAGACATTTAGAAATATCTCATATGTGTGGCAAGAGAACACATATGAAAATAATTATAAGATGATAACTCCTGGAAAGGAGCATAAGAAGTCCTCCAAAGAGTTTTACTCCCAAAACATATCTACACGATTTGCTCCTAAACAATTCTGATTTAAGAGAAAGGGAGTTCATGTCTGTTTTGATGAGTGGCATTATAATATTGTCTTCAGATTCTATTAATTTGTGTTTTGTGTATAAAAATTTCAATTTCTTGATAACTCACTAGTTCCCTACTACATTACCACAATCCACCATATAAAGGGTGGTCATTTACAAACTAAGGAAAAATAGCATCTTTTCTCACAATGTCCTTCCTGGAGAAAACCTTTCGCAAACATCTTGTACCAAGTTCTTTATTCAGCTTTTCAAGTAGTCTCTCAGATAATTAGGCCAATAAAAATCATAAAAACTGACACATAAATTAAATTAGAAGAATTACCATAATTTATGATATATTTTAAAATGTGGCTTTAGGTCATATGTGAGTGTGGTGATATAGTGGATAGAGCCTGCAGTTAGGAAGACTCAGTTTCCCATGTTCAAATCCTTCTTTAGACACCTCCTAGCTGCAAAATCCTGAGCAAGTCCTTTAAACTTGTTTGCCTCAGTTTCCTCATCTATAAAATGAGCTGAAGTCAATTATAAACCACCCCAATGTCTTTGCAAAGAACACTGAGACAACTGAACAAGAAGAAGAAGAAGATAAATGTGGTACTCCAACGTAGCCTCTGAAAGATTGAAAAGGACTTCTTGGAATTTATGACTAAATTTTGTGGGGATTACTACAAGTTGGTCATTCTAGTTCACTGTATACTTTTGACAGGTGAGCAAAGTCTTTGATGAGTTGGCTAAAAATCACACATCAATTATTCTGTGTTTTTACTTTTTAAAATAGCTATATAAGAAAACAAACATTAAGACAGCAATCATTTAGCATTTATTAAGCAATATGACAGATAAAGACCCAGGTCCTAGAGATATAAAGATATGGATGAAACTGTCATTGACCTTAAAAAGCCCCCATCCTATATAGGGTAAGAGATCATGTACTATATAGTATGGTATAGTACAGGTACTATATATATTTGGATACATGTACACGTATCCAAAATAAATACAAGCTAATTTGATTGGAGAATTTGGGAATAACACTAGCGATTGAAAAACGCTTAAAGGGGGGTACTATCTAAGCTTAGCTTTAATGGAAACTGATGCTTTTAAGAAATGGAAGTGAGAAGGGTTAATGAATATTAATGTTCATTAGCAAAAAGTAAGGTGCCAGATGACACCTATATGGCCATAGCAGATCATGAGCATTATTGAGCAAGATATGGACATATCGCAATCAATCTCTATGGAACTATGAATGAAACTATTGTTTTATTGAAGTATAGATAGAAATAAAAGAGTAAAGGAACTATAGGACATGCCATGCCAATGAAAAACAAGTTAATCTTTTGAGACATTTTAAGCCATGTTCTTTCAGTTAGCAATTCTCTCAAAACTAGCATTGGTAACTATTCTTTCCCTTCCCTTCCTTGAAATCTAATGATCCATCATGGCGCAAGGGTCTTTGGTATAACTTTGGTTCTGTCTCTGTGGCATCGTTGTTCCCTTAAATATCACTCCAGTTCAGGTTTTTTCCTGTCTAGCTTTAGAATTGTGCCTGTCTCTACATGTCAGGGCAGCCTCATTTTTCAGGTTTTCTTCAGGCAGAAACATTTTTTTAAAATTTAAAATGAATCTTATAGAATATTTCCCAGTTGAACAACTTCAAAAATTCTTAAACCAAAGACTGTGGTGGAATTTCTTCACAAAATGATTTAAAATGTGTTAATTAGATTTTTTAACCTTCCAGGGTCTAACTAATGAAGGTTCGTTCTTGCATCGTCATATAAGAATGACTATACCTTAGTTCTATTGGATCATACAAATTCTATCCCTCTTCATTCTATATTTAACTCTCAAAGTGATCTTGCTAAAGTTCAGATTTATTCATGCTACCATCTGCCCCCCCCCACACACACACACACACACGGTGCCTACATACACCTCTCACTTCCAGGATCCAACCTCAAATTCTCCAGTCATCCATAACCTGCAGCGCTCCCATTTTTTCCAGTTCTCTAACAAGTTGCACTCCCTGCCATCTACTCTGCATTCAAACGATACTGGTCTTGCTGTTTCTCAAATAGATGAGCCATCTCACAACTGCAGGATTTTCTCTGGCTGCCTCCCCTTAGCTGGAAGATGCTCCTTTCTCATCTTTGCTGCTCCACTTCCCTGCTTTCCTTTAAGCTTCAGCTAAAATCCTGCCTTTTACAAGAAGACTTTCCCAATATTTCTGCATTCTAAGTGCCTTCTTGCTATGTTATCTTCAAGCCATCATGACTATGGTTTCTTGGTTTATCTACATCCAATATCCTCTGAGCTCTCTCTGACCTTCTGCTACACTCCTACTTGGCAATCTGGCAATAAAGGTTCACTGATAGGTATTTGGTGAGTATTTGCAGCCAGAATTACTGACTGATTATATCCAGGTTCTTGGTGATATAGACCTGGAGTCACGAGGACCTGAGTTCAAATATTGAATCAGACAATCACTTGCTATTGATCTTGGGCAAGTCACAACTTCTGGGAGCTTACTTTCCTCCTCTACAAGATGTAGATAATAGTATCACCTCCAAGGGTTGTGAAGATAAAATTAGATAATGCTTGTTCAGTGTTTCACAAAATCCAAATATATAAATTTATATTATATATAATATATATTATGTATAGCTATATAAATGCTAGTTATTATTTTGAATTCCCATCTAGCCAACAACAGCAAAGCCTTTAAAGAAAATATAAATGGATAACGAAGGACTAAGATTCCTCTAGCCATCAGACTTTTGAGAAACTCATTGATTATGAAATTCATCTTTCTCCTCTTTACACTGAATAGGAGTCAGATCACAGGGAAACCCCACTCCCTTGCAGGCCTTTATTAGGTCATAAAGATGGGCAATACCATTTAAAAATAAAATAAGATGAAGAACTAACTAAAATGAACCACCATAGTCATTATCTCAGCATTTTGGTGGTATTATAGCAGTAGATGGCATCCTGTCTGTTCTATAGCAAAGCACAGGTACAATAGAGGAGGGACCTTCAGATTTTTGAGACTGGGGCAGAATCTTTTCAGTATGTCTTAAAGAAATATCATTCATTTGAGAAAGAAAGAAAGAAAGAATATATGAACAAGAAACCTCCTTCAGCTCAAGACAATGGTTCTTTAGCTTTAGCCTACCAATATCTATTTATCTCCATCATTTCCCAGCCAAGGTAGAGCAATCCCCCACCCAAATATTAATGTGAAGCATATTGAAATAAAGTAATGGAATTATGGAATTCCAGGTACAGATAATGATCAAGAAACGAGGTGTGAAATGTGCTGTTGGCAATGAGTCAGCAACACTGAAAAGTGTGGTCTGTATAAGAATAAAATGTAATTGGAAAATATTTCACAAAACAAATAAAAATACAGTTGACCACAGACGTCAGATGTGGTTTTTTTTTTTTAAATATGTGACCATCAGACATCCTTTCCTGTATTAGTGGACTAGATTTATTTGTTTGCTATCACTCGTCTACAATATTATCACTATAGTTTAAAATTCAGTAGAAAGATGGCTGGGTTTGGAATCAGGAGAACAAGGTTTATATGTCAATTCTATAACATCTCTGTGATAATGTACAAGGCACATAATTAACTTTCAGACCCTCTCTTATCTCATTCTTAAAATAAAAATAAAAGTACCCATAATATATGCAGAGTTCTTACAATGCTCAAATGAAAGTGTCTAAAAAGGCTCCTTAAAGTGCTAAGTATATGTCATCTATTATTATCCTTCCAAGAAAATATAAGTGGTTATTTATACTTTACACATAATAGGACCTTGATAAATGTCTGTTGAGTTAAACTGAATTGAGATGAACATTTTGGGATTTTTTTATCGCTTAAACTCAAAATTAATTAACAATTATATTAAAATATAGCTGGGCTGTCTAAATGAAGAGCTTCATTTTACATATGTATAATAAGATAACATATCATTGGTTTGCAATCAGGCAATTAAATATAAATAGTTCCATTCTTCGGGAATATAAAGTGAAAAAATGAAAGTCATGCTCCTTTAAATCACCAGTTAGATAAGCACAAGAAGCACCTACAATTCTTTACTTTACTCTAAGCCCTATACGATGTCCACACTTTCAAAACATGCTGTGCTACAGGATTGTGTTGGAATACTACTGCACCATAAGCTATGACGAGGAGGCTGATTAAAAAGAGCATAGAAAGTCCTACATGAAAATATGAAGAGTAAAACAAGAAGAACCAAGAGAACACTATACACAGCCACAGAAATATGGTTTGAAGAATCCTTTGTGCAGAGAAACTTCTCGGGAAAGAACTGCTAAAGAGAACCAATTCAGACATAGTTTATATATACCAGCGTCTTATTCTCAAATGATGCCGGCTTTAATGGGAAAAGACAAGGAAAGAGATATCTGGACAATTTCAAGTACTGAAATCCATTGTCAAACAATAGAATTTAAGAATTTCTTGATAATGCCACTTCAACATTCACAAGATCACAGGCAACACACTTTGAATTTGTCACCCAAGTATTCTACTGACAGCCGTTCAGTTTCTTACTCGAATCAAAATGCTTTGGCCATAGAGATAACGATGAGAATAGCAGGTTAGTTCAGATTTCTATGCCCCAACGATACCTTTAGATCACCAGAATCTATGCTGGCTTCTAGGTAATAATTTACTTAGTCAATTTGAGGGGCTAAATCATAGTCTGAAGACTCCAACAATCTGTTTTGGGTATCAGCCAGCTTGTGTGTCTGCCTTAACTTCAGACACTTTGGAGAGTCAACAATTGGTTCTCTAAAACTTTCCATAGACAACTGGAAGCTTTCCAAGTTGTTTAGAACCCCTGTAGGATGGTGGCAAGGAGTGAAAGATGCACATGTCTTTGAAGTGTCACTACTGTTTGGGAGAAAATGAAGGGAAAAATTGCCAGACAGCAAATGGCAGATAGAGCAGACATCTCAAAAATAAACAAACAAACAAACAGATAGATAGATAGGTAAATAAATAAATAAATAAACAAACAAACAAATAAATAAATAAATAAATAAATGAATGAATGAATGAATAAATAAATAAATAAATAAATGACCTGATTTGTCCAACAGGGAATTTGGAAACTCCAGGGACATAATATCTGGTGCTTTGTTATGTCTAGATTGTAAATTTTGACATTAACAAAACTTCTCAAGAAGATATTATTAATGCACATTTCTAGGAATTCTTAAATTAAGTTCTACATTTGGATAAAATAGAATTTTTAAATTTTCATGGTCAAGACCCAGTTATATCTTTTAGAAAACTATTGTGATCATCTCTAATGAGTTGAATTCTGAATACCAACTTAATATATCAATTGAAATATTGATTGAATATCTCAATTGGGTTAATTAGTTAGCATCAAATGTGTGTGACTTCATGAAACCTGACAGATAATGGGTAAAATATTATTGAAAAGTATTTGTGACTGAGGTAATAAAGGAATTCAGAGTCGGAAGAGACCTCTAAAACCTTTTTAAAATATTAGTATTCTTTTTTAAATTTAAATTTGTTACATCAAAATATCCAAGTAACTCTCTCCTTTCACTTTCAAATTAAAGAAATTATCATCTGACAAAAATATAGGTATATATAATATTCTGTCTTGCTTACTTCTATTTTCAGTCTTATCTCTGGTGGTAGACATACACAAGTCATTCTCAAGCAATATTGTCTGTTGCTATATATGATGTTCTCTTGGTTCTTCTCATTTCACTTTTCCTAACTTCATGTGAGTTTTTTCATGTTTTTTTTTAATGAACCAGTCCATCATTTCTTATAGGAGAGTAGTAGTATTCCATAACAATCATATGCCATAATTTGTTTAGACATTACCCAAAAGATGGGCATTCTTTCAGTTTTCAGTTCTTGGCCACCAAAAAGAGAACTGCTATGAATATCTGAGAACATTTAGGTCCTTTTTCTTTTCCTTTATCACCTTAGAAAATAAACCTAATTGTGGTATTGCTGAGTCAAAAGGTATACATAGTTGTATAACTCTTTGAGCATAATTCCAGATTATTCTACAAAATAATTAGACCAGTTCTCACTTCCACATCTCTTCCAACATTTGCCTTTTTCCCTTTTACTGTCTTAGTTAATTCAATAGGTGTGAGATGATATCTCACTTTTATTTTCATTTGCATTTCTCTAATGAATAGTGATTGGAAGCATTTTTTTCATATAGTTACATATAGCCTTGATTTCTTAATCTAGAAACTCTCTGTTCATATCTTTTAACCATTTATCACTTAGGGAACAGCTTACATTTTTATAAAGTAGACAAAGTCCTCTATATTTATATATATTTATTATATATGAGATCTTTATCTTGGAAACTGTTAATAAGTTTTTTCCCCAATTTATTGTTTCCCTTCTAATTCTGCCTATATTAATTTTATTTGTACAAACCCTTTTTAATTTAATGTATTTGAAATTTTCCATTTTATATCTTACATTGTTTTCCATGTCTTGTTTATTCATAAATTCTTTTGCCATACATAAATCTGATAAATAATGTTTCCTCTTCTAATTTTCTTAAGAATTCTTCCTTTATGCCTAGGTCATGTATACATTTTTATCTTATCTTGGTAAATGGCATATCTAGGGTCTGCCAGACTTTTTTTTCCCAGTTTTCCCAGCAATTTTTATCAAATAATCCATTTTTATTTTTATCACATACAAGTTTACTATCATCTTTTACAACTGTCGTTTGTCTACTTGGTCCCCAGATTTACTTTTCTAAATCATTGTCAGTACCAGATACAATGATTGCTTTATAATATATTTTAAATTTTGTTTTTGCCAAACCTCTTTCCTTTACATTTTTATTAATTCCTTTGGTATTCTTGACCTTTTGTCTTTCCAAAAAAATTATTTTTTTTCTAGTTCAATAAAATAATTATTTGGTCATTTAATTGAGGTGGCATGGTATAGGTAGATTGATTTATGTAGGATTGCTCAAATGTTTTCATGGCATGGATGTTATCTACAATATCACTTAGAAATGGTAAACCATCTACAGCTTGAAGACAAGTAGGGAAATTGAGAGTGGAGGAGAAACAGTTACCTCGGAAGGCAGTTTATTACACTCTGGGACAGTACTAATGGAAAGGAAAAGTTTCTTTATATAAATTCTAAATCTGCCTCTCTGCAGCTTTTAGCCTAGTTTCACCCTTTAGGGCAGAGCAGAACAAGCCTGATCTCTGCGACATGACAATGTTCTGCATTGTCAAAGCCTCTTATACTGCCCATAATCTATAGACTCCATTGATTCATTGTTTAAAAAATTGGAATGCCATTTGTCCTACTCCCTCACTTGGGCTCCATCATTTTACAAAGATCATTTTGATGGTAGTTCAGCAATTACTACAGCAGTTTCTCTGGGCCTCATGACTTGAATTCAAGGACAACTAAGTGCTCTCTTACTTTCTTTTACTTATTCTTAATTACTTTCAATTCCCTATTTGGGAGGGAAAACAAAAAGGTAATCTGTCCTAAAGAGCCACTCTATCTCTTCTTTGATCTTTCTCTTTCCCCCAATAGAAATGAAATAAAACTCTTTGTGTCCTAAGTATCCTCTGCCAACTTCACCCCATTCTGATCTTTAGCTTTATTTAGCACATTACTACAGTTAAGATTAAAATTTTTAGTTTCTCTGCTAAAAGTGTTATATTTTATGAGGTTATTAAAGATTAAGAAATAAAGAAAATACGAATATAGAAAGCATGTGGCTAGGAGGGCCAAAAGGCCCATTCAATTTCACTCACTACATCTTGGGAGACACGTGTCCTTGGAATTCGAAGCAGGGAGAGAGCTCCAGTAGGCAGAGAGCTCCTTTAAATAATAATTTGTGATCTCCCACTCAGGGAGATTAGAGAGAATTCTGGGAGCTAGCAAGGACTTCTGGGGATTGAAGTCTGGGGTTCAAATCTCCATTTTTACACTATCTGCCTTTTTTGTATTTATTTTCTGTAAACTGTTCAAAAAGTATTTTCCAATCTAGGTAGGATATGATTAGGAATTTAGGTTTTAAATTTATTTTTATCAATTCAAACAATTCTGATTAAATGTAAAAGCAGCAAAAATAACTCCAGTGGTACCTTGACACACGAGTTTAATTTGTTCCATGATCAAGCTCTTAACTCAATTTGCTCATGTGTCAAACTGAATTTCCCCATTTAAATGATTGGAAATGCAATTAATCCATTTTGGCACCAAAAAAACCCATGAATGTTTTGGTTAATATGCTTTTAAATATGAAAATGTATTTTATGAATAACAAATTAATATATTTATAGATAATAAGAATGTAAAGAAATAAACGTACTTTTAAAATGTTATTTACCTTCAAGGTCAGGCAGAGATGCTGATGGAGAAGGTTTTCATTTCCTGTGCTATCACTTCACGTAACTTACTCTCTACACATGACAACGTGTGAAACAAGTGTCACATCCACAGCTCCAATGCACAACCTGTTGCAACTTTTTCTGGGTGTATCTTTTCAATAAACTGTTTAATTTCTTTCCAAATCCCCAACATTTCCTTAATCCCACTTGTACTGATTACGTCCTCCACCTCTGGCTCCTCCCCTGCTTCTGCTGTAAATTCATCCATTCCTCAGGCGACAGAACCCAGGGTTAAAAGGTAAGAAATTTGACCCCAAAAACCTCATAATAAAGACAAAAAGAAAGAAGAAAGCAAAAGCCATTCGATACTAAGGCTCACATGGCCAGATAAACACTGAGCTCAATGAGACACTCGGGTAACCTGTGAAACTGAAGGTTAGGCAGACTAGCTGGTGGAGGGTGGCAGAGGCTCGTGTCTGAAATATCTGCTTGTGACTTAAAGCCAAAACTCCCGACCCTGACGACTCGTGTCTCAAGTTGCTCATGACTTCAGATGCTCGTGTCCTGTAGAGTATCTGAAAATGTATGTATCTGGCTGTTATCAAAGGCTCTGGATGAGCAGTAGAATTTACCTCATGAGAAAAAAATCTGTAATTTCTCCCCAACAATCTCATATTTAAAGACAATGAAGGAATATTCATTTATTTGCTTGACAATTTCTCTAACAAGCATGTTCACGTTCGTTTGCCTAACAATGAAAGCCATTCCGAAATCTCACTCGGCTCTAACTAACCTTCCAGTTTTAGTTCTCAATAGTCTGTTACGGAACCCCCATCTCCAGCTCTCACTCTGGTGTTCTTCTAGATTCACCCCAGTGAATTCCTTCCCAGATTCCCAGAGATTAACTGACTTCTCCCTGTCTGAACCTCTGATCTCAGGTCATGATTCTCCCATTCATGTCTTACATTCTAATTTGTACACAGCTGCTTGTCTATCTGTTTGTGTCTCCTCAATAGCAGGTTTTAGCCCTTTATTTATATTTCTTTACCCCAGGAGCTAACATAGTGCTTCCACCTTTACTTTTATACGTTGTCATTGGGGTTCTACAGTATTCTAGAGTCGAATCTCAAACATTATGTGTAAGTTACTTTGCTTACTGCCATCACTCTCATCACTAAGACAAGTAGTGTAAAGAGAGAGTGGAAAGGCACAAAGGACAGAAGCCTGTGGGACACCAGAGGTTGGATCCAGCTCCATCCAGCAAAGAAGACCTAGAAGGAGGGGTTGCCTACGCAGAAGGAGAATCACAACAGAACAGCCCCAGAACTAAAATGAAGAGAAAGGTGCGGTTCTCAGCTATTAAAGACTTACTAGACTACAGTCTGGAGCATTCACGGAGTCAATGCATTTTTAGATCCATGATTTAGTGATGAAGAAGAGGGAGAAACTTTTAGCTAAGGAGTGGAGCAAAGGATGTCAATTAGCAAAGCAAGACCAGGAAATAACAAAAAGTCCTTCTCCTAAATGAAAGTTTGGTGCAGATAGGAGAATACGCTGAATAATAACTCATATCTAAACCTTGGGATTCTCTTTGGGGTATTTTCTCTCTCTCACATCCTGTGACAAGGAAATCACTTTAAAAGACTGATATATATTAATTTAAGGTCTCCAAGGAATTCAGCTATGTAATTCCTAAATAAAAACTCAAATCAGCAGTCACCTTTTATGGAGTTTTTAATTACAAACAGGAGGAAGAAAGGTGAGAGAGAGAGAGAAAGAGAGAGAGAGAGAGAGAGAGAGAGAGAGAGAGAGAGAGAGAGAGAGGAGAGAGAGGAGAGAGAGAGAGAGAGAGAGAGAGAGAGATGAGAGAAGAGAGAGAGAGGAGAGAGAGGAGAGAGAGAGAGAGAGAGAGAGAGAGAGAGGAGAGAGAGGAGAGAGAGAGAGAGAGAGAGAGAGAGAGAGAGAGAGAGAGAGAGAGAGAGAGAGAGAGAGAGAGAGAGAGGAGAGAGGGGAGGGAGGGAGGGGAAAGGGGAGAGAAGGGAATAGGGCTTAAATACCTCCTCTGTTTAGGCTGGGCCAAAAGGCCCAAGCCCTTAGATAGCTGAGGCAAAGAAAGAGATCAGTCCCTATCACTCATGTGACCAAAATGGAGAAACAGTCACAGTCTCAGGGCCTCCACCTCCAGCCTCCTTCAGAGCAAGACTTCTCAGAGCACAACCTCTCAGAGCAAAACCTCTCAAACCCCCTCCAGTCCTCAGACCCCGCTATCTTTAAGGAAACCATCTAAGTTCCCTCCCCTCCATTCTCACATCTACCAATCACTGTTGATGTCTCCCCTGTGCCAATGGTGGCTCTAGCTTAACCAGGACCGCCCAGAGGTCTGCCCTTTGCACATGTCTGTTGACACATGTTCTCAAATAATTAAATTTTGATCTTTGCTGCAGCCCTTCCTAAATCCTTTTACTCTGAGTAGGGTGGAGATTGTAGTTTCAAGACCTGGTTCTGTCATTCCAAGTATCTCTATTGTATCAATTCTAAAATCAATCATGACTCAAAGAACTTCCTGTTCTATGCTTAAGCATAGGTAAAAGCCCTTTCCATTGTTCAGCAAAAGGTTTCTGTCCTAAAGTAATCTTAAGTAGGGAGGAGAAGGATCCTCCCATGTCAAGGGGGTTCACATTCCAATAGACTATCAGTAGGAAATTTTTCAAGTATGAAATTTCCCAATGGTGAAATTTCCAACATTCATAAGTCTAAGAAATTTTAAGGTTTACAATCCTAAATCAAATGTTTTGTCAAGACCTCTCAGGTCTAGCCTCACATTTTCTCTGATAACTGTCCCTTTCTCAATCGCTTTGCCACTACCTAGGTAACGCCCTCCAAGCCTTTACCTCTGAAAGTACTCCCACCTGCTCAACTGGCTGGAAATTTCTCACCCTTTTTTATAGTCTTTATTATATTGTATATATTATATATGAGAATATTATATGTTTTCACCCTTTATTATAGTCTTATTGATAGTGGAGGGGATAGGCCAGTGGATAGGTAAACTCTACTTCAATAGTTACCGATTACACAAAGCATTGCCCAGCTGGTATAGGCAACACCAAGGTTTGGAATATTTCATCCCGGTGTATATATCTGTGAGAGCCACATTTAAACCTCCAATTGTGCCTTTATCACTTGGTCATTTCTTGTACCTCTGGACTGTACATAGAACTGCTGGACTAATAGGTCTAGAAAGTCAAATATAAGTGAATTATCCTGCATAATACCCAAATTTTAAACCCCTTGTTTTTCTTCCTAGAGTGGAGACTTTTCATTTGCTGTCTTTGCTACCCTAAGTATAATGCTATTCTACACAACAGATCTGCTTTCCAGGTGGATTCATTAAAAACAATGATAATTCAACAGTTTATTCCCTGAATAAGTCTATACTTGTGCATACTAACCTATTACACAGAAAATTGAGTTTACTTGATCAGGGCTCATGTGCTACCTGTAAAAATACCTTGATGAAGAGAATTAGACTAGTTTCCAAGTCTCATTTTCCTGCATTCCTTTAGATGTTCTTTTTAATTACCAACAATAGATTACTGTCATGAGAGTAGGAGGGTCAGGGGGGAGAGGGAATCTTTAATTCATAGCTAGATTATGTTTACATTTGGTCTCATTCCTCTACTTTCTCAC
Organism: Monodelphis domestica; assembly: GCF_027887165.1. Lineage (NCBI taxonomy): Eukaryota > Metazoa > Chordata > Mammalia > Didelphimorphia > Didelphidae > Monodelphis > Monodelphis domestica. The sequence goes on from NC_077234.1 coordinate 252,739,174, forward strand.
ATGGAAACTCTTTATGTGATTTGATACATTGCATGACTTTGTGTTCTCTCTATCACTAAAGGTAACATGAGTTTTGAAACTTATTTTCAATAGTGTAATTGTTTCTCATCTTTCAATCTTTTTATTTTGCCTCAAATTATATTTTTTCTTTCTCAATTACCTCCTTGAGTTTTTTTAGATGTCATTTACATTCCTACAATCAACTGTATATTTACACTGATAAAGCGGAGTTATTAGATTTTATACAACCAAAATTTATGTTAATAGCATGAGAGAACATCACAATGCAATTATATACCAGCATTGGTATAATATAATCATTTTTACGTGTCCTTGTAGGCATCCCTCACAATCTACCTACCTTGAAATTTTTTTTCAACGAATAAACACGAATATTTCTAAAAATGCAAATTCTAAAATAATACAACTATTTTACTAGAACAAAATAGACAGTGAGAGAAGGTGAGTATGAATAGAGTCAACAAACTTCTTCTGAGATGATACAAATCACAGAAAAAATAACCACAACAGATAGCTTTTAGTTTGCAAAACACTTGTGATTTCTGGGGGGGGGGGGAGTGCTTTCTGGGACGATCTTTTCTTGTGACATGCTTTAGAAATGGCCCCTTCTGCTGGCTTTTGTCTTTTCTTTAAAGACTCCCATATTTGCAATCTTACCTGCTGGAAACTTCTAGCTTTCTAATAATTAGTGCTTACCTAACAATTACAGAAGATATGAGAAAATAATCATCACAGACATCTGCGTCTGAGCTACTATGCCTCTAAAGTACGTGGGGCTTCCCCTCAAGCCCTCTTTCCATCTTCCTTTCATCAGTCTTTCCCCCAGGAGCATATTCGTTCTTTCAGCCTTTTGTCCATCTCCCCAGAGCTGATCCTCTACACAGTAAGTGCTCCATACATGCTCTACTACAGTGCCTTGCTTGTGCTCACAGAGGTTCATTAGATTGCAAACTCCTTGAGATCAGGCACTATCTTTTGCCTAGTCGTATCCCCAGAGCAGTGACTAGCACACAATAGTTATTTAACAAACATTTATTGACCAACACAGGTAGAATGGTGGAGAGAGCCCAGTCTAATTCCTTCCCCTGACACTTTCTACCTGTATGTTCTTGGAGAAACCACGTAACCTCCCGGGCTCTGATTTGCTTATTTCCTTTGCTATCGTATTAAAGTTTTCTAGGCTTCAACCATGCTATGACTCAAAGTCAGGAGAAGTGAGAGTTAGCCTTGGTCCTGTCACTACCTAGCTACGTGCCGCTTAATTTAGCAAGTCATTTGGCCTCTCTTTTGGTCACATTCCTTCTCTATAGCATAATCTCTCAGGTGCCTTCTTGATCTAGTTTTGACTCTCTAATTTAGAACTATTTTCTAAGAAATGAAAAGGAAAATAAAATGTTCTATTTAGAAAGGGTCACTTCCTAATGAGTACTGTGATTATTAGTGTATATTTTCACCAGCTATTTAAAGCAAAAGATGCTGCTTAGGTTTCAGTAGTAGGGACAGTCTTTTCAGAGGCTTTGAATGGCGCTTGGCTTGGAGCATTCCCGTCTTAAGGCCATACGGAAAAATAAGAGAGATACATCCTAAGAACTTCCCCACCTTGTCTCTGATTTTAAAAGAAGCCTTGTCTCTCAGAAATTGAGTAGATCATAAAGGTATCTGGTCCAGTCTGGATTGGAAGAAGGAACCATTTTTAAAAATTCCTCTTCCTCTATTTCCTTTCCTTCAATCTCTCCCCTTTCCTCCTTCTTTTTAAACCTGTTCTTCATCCTTATAACAATCTCCAGTTTCTCGAACGTGCACTGCTCTGTGCCGGTTTCACAATCATGCCTTCTCAGCGTTGATTCTACAGTAACCAACTCAGCTGCATTGCCTTTCACTAAATACTTTGCCCTGTTGACAATTTTTGCCCCAAACCTGCATAACTCCCAGCATTTCTTTCTTCCTTTACACCTATTGCTTAATAGCGTTGGAAGAATCCACAAAGTTCAAATCACAAAATACACTAAAATATTAATTTTACTAAATCACAAATGGGCTCTCACTATTGAAGCAATTCTTTTTCTCTTCTCTAATTTACCAGGCTATTATATCGGTCAACTGTCCCAAACTTTCTCTTCTCTCCTTAAGTTTTTCATAGCACATTCTCCCAACTCCTTCTCTGAGGAGTATCTCAGTTCATGCTTTACTGAGAAAATAGAAGCTACACCTTGTGGGCTCTCCTCTTTTATCTCAAAACTTTTTGATAACACTATCCATTTTCTCCTCTTTTATTATAGTTACTGATGACGTGACTGTTCTCTTTACAAAAGTCAATCTCTCTTCTTGAACCCTTGGTACCATCCCCTCTTGTCACTCCTGATAGCTTGAATCTTGGAATAATTTGCCTCTATAATCTTTAACATCTTTCTGTTTGCTAGTTCCTTCCTGGTTCCCTACAACTATAAAAATAAATATTTTGGAATATATAGAATATTTTTAAAATCAATGATTACCTTTAAGTATGTTCCCAGTTACAGGGTCTCTAGCAGAGAAAGAACTATACCTGGAGTCAGGAAATCCTGAGGTAAAATCCCACTTTCATCATTTACTAGCTATTTTACTCTTAAGAAATACCCTAATCTTTGTCTACCTCAGTTTCCTCATTTGTAAAATGAGGGTCATAATGACATCTACTTCCCCAAGTTGTTGTAAGGATAATAATTATAAATGTCTTTGCAAACTTTAAAGTACTATGCAAATGATGGCTAGTATAATTCCAAATTATTTTCCAGAAAGTTTGGGAAATTTCATAACTCCATCAACTGTGTACCCATTTTTCTACAAGGTCTCCAAAATTAACTCTTTTTGGGGGGATCACTCTTTTCCACAGTCAAAAATCCAGTTGTTTTCATTGCTCTTCTCTTATTATTAGTGTTTTACAGTAATTTTTATTTAATTGTTTGCCATTCTTTTCAAACATCTATTCTTTGGGACCATTTAACTACTGTATAATAATTACTGTTTTTTTCTGTCAACTTCTTTTTAAACACTAACTTGGATGTCTAAAGCTTTTCTGGGATATTTGGTATAATTTTCCCAAATTTTCCACTTTCCTTATGCTCAGTAGGTTAATTTTGTTCATGTAAAGGCTCTTTAATTTCATATAATTGGAATGATTCATTTTATCTGTTGTAACCATCTCTTTCCCATGGTTGGTTAAATATATTCCCCTTAAACAAAGACATGAAATGTATTCTGGTATTCTGTTTCAATTTTTATGATAAAACTTTTAATATTTCTCATTATTCATTTTAAATTTATTATAGTATATGATATGACATTGATATAAACTTAACTGTGGCATTCTGTTTTCATAGGAACATTTTAAGATATGAAATTCTTTCCTCAATTATTTTATGGTCTCAGGCTTGTCAAATGCTGGGTATTTAGTGCCAGTCTTCCTAGTTTTTCCTTATCTAATGCATATTATTGATCGATTTTTAACCATTACTCTTTAGTTGTAATTATTAGTGATTTGTACTATAATAAGAGGTCAGCATTGTTATTACTTTTTCATTTCTACTTTTTGTGGTTATTTCCCTTGAGATGCTTGATCTTTTGTTCTCACAATGAAATTTATTATTTGGTCTAGCTTCATTTTAAGTATTCCCATGGTAATTTGAAAGTTATAGCACTAAATCTACAATTTAATTAAGGTGGTATTATCAATGATATCATCTGTTTGGTTTAGTCATGAGCACTGACTATCATTCCAATTATTTAAGTTATTTGTATTTTTTATTTCTTAATAGAACTTCTAGCAGTAAATCTATGGTCCTATGAACTAAGGATAATTTAAGCATAAAAATTATTACATCATCTTGTCACTGGGACATTTTATGGAATTAAGTATATCAAAGGTCTTTTTAAACATCTTCTAAAATCCAAAGGTCTTCAGTAAGTGAGAGAAATCATTATATATAAACATGTGTGTTTTCTGTATTTTCTTACTCTGCTGACCTCTGTTCCTTGGCTGATTAACTATTGTGCCATGTACACAATTATCTGCAGACATCTACATCAAGTCTCACGTTAAATACCTCTCTTTTAAATGAATTTTGTGGACATTATGATATGGAGAGTAGGATGCTATATTAAACATTATTGGTTCTCCATGCTAGCTTCTCCTTTGAAATATTATTTTTATAGCTATTCAAAGTTTTAGGGGATAAACTTTGCTGGGTTTTATGAAAAAATTCAGCAAAATGTCATGAATATGGAATCTCTTTAATCTAAAAGCTAGAAATCCACCCTAACTTAGGGCTCTGTGTCATAGAATTCTATGCCAATAAAAAGATGCTACTCTGGCCTGTGTGATGTGAAAAGTAGAACAACTTTTATTGATAAATAGAACCATTTAATTGTTGAGTTTATAAGGCAGCCAACATTGTTTTGAAAGGCAAAAGGCCCCCAGATGCCCAACTAACTGTTACATGTTGATGGCAACACTCTCCTCATTACATACTGTTCTGTTTAAAGTCGGTGAGAAACCCCAAACCTTGGGATTTTAATTACAGACTTTTGAAACCCCAACACAGCAGCCATAGAATAAGCAAATACCAATTTTATTAGCATAATAGAATGACATGAACCAAATGAATGAATCAAGTCTCAAAGGATCTTTCTTTTTGGATGAGATGTGTTTAGACAGAATAGCAAGTGCTATAATGATTTATTTATGTTGGAAATTGGGACATAAACTTAAAGTAGCAATGCTTAAACTAATCTCTAATTGCTAGACACGGCATGACAGTGTTTTGGAGGCAATTGAGTTGTGTTTATTCAAATGTCCACAATAAACCTCAAGACTACGTTTGCATCTAAAGGAGAGCAGAGGAAAAGAAAGACTGAGTCTCAGTAAATTGAGGGAAAAATCACCTTCTTGTAGATGTATAAAGCAAATATCCAAAGGGTGTGTATTTCATCTTGATGCAAACCAGTTTGTATTCAGCACTGAGAAGGGAAACAGTTACACAATATCAGTGGAAAAAGTTGAAACTCAGTTGAAACATATGCAAAGAAATGGGAAATCCCTTATAGAATAAAAATGTCTCCTGAAGCATGATGTCTAATAGAGAAAGATAGACAGAGACAGAGATAGAGACAGAGAAAAAGAGATAGAGACAGACAGACAGAAAGAGAAATAGATTTAGAGACCCAGAGAAAGATACACACACACACACAGGGGCGCCAGGGGTGGGACACAGAAAGACAGAGATAGAGACACACAGAGAAAGGGTCAAAGACAGAGAATAGAGGCAACAGAAGGATGAGACAGGCCTTTCCAGAAATGAGTTTTCTGTGGGTGCATTTCTAACTTTTTTTTCCTCCTTGGAACAAGGGACCAAGCTAAATCTCAGTCATAATCAATTCAGGTTATTCACACATATAACTGTGATTGATTTATCTGCAATGGTTGCTATTGAGTTTAATGCCCTTAAATGAAAAGAATTAGGAGAAAACATTTACATAGAAAAGATACATTGATAATTTTTTTTTGCTGTGAGATGAATAAATAGTCTACTTGGAAATAAAGTAGGATGGATACAGAACCAAGAAGAGAGAAGGGACTTAGAAGTGGCTGGACAAGATTCTTTAGGACACAAGTTCTTGTATTAAGCAGCAGGACAATAAGCAGTTCCATTTTCTGCTTTATTTTGGAACTGGGATGTGAGTTAAGAGACAGCAGATGAAAAAGAAATACATAGAAGAATAGAGAAAATGGGAAATGGGTAGTTTACAGGAATGCTCTGCTTGTTAGGATCCATAGGACCAATGTGGCTAGAGAAGGCTAGTGTTTGTGGAAGTTTTCTCTCAGGAGATCTGATAAAAGAAGGTGATAAACTATCTACCTTTCCCTCTTTTCCCTCCTTGCTGACAAAGGTTGCTTTCTCAGCTAACATCATCTGCAATGGGGATAAACTAGAAGCCTTCCCAATAAGATCAGGAGTGAAACAAGGATGCCCATTATCACCTCTACCATTTAACATTGTACTAGAAACACTAGCAGAAGCAATTAGAGAAGAAAAAGAAATTGAAGGCATCAAAATAGGCAAGGAGGAGACCAAATTATCACTCTTTGCAGATGACATGATGGTCTACTTAAAGAATCCTAGAGAATCAACCAAAAAGCTAGTCAAAATAATCAACAACTTTAGCAAAGTTGCAGGATACAAAATAAACCCGCATAAGTCATCAGCATTTCTATATATCTCTAATCAATTTAAGCAGCAAGAATTAGAAAGAGAAATTCCATTTAAAATCACCCCAGATGAAATAAAATACTTAGGAATCTATTTGCCAAGACAAACACAGGAACTATATGATCACAACTACAAAACACTCTTCACACAATTAAAACTAGATCTAAACAAATGGAAATAAAAACATTGACTGCTCATGGGTAGGATGAGATAACATAATAAAAATGACCATCCTACCCAAATTAATTTACTTATTTAGTGCCATACCTATTGAACTACCAAAAAACTTTTTTACTGAATTAGAAAAAAACCATAACAAAATTCATTTGGAAGAACAAAAATCAAGGATATCCAGGGAAATCATGAAAAAAAAATGCAAAGGAAGGAGGACTTGCAGGCCCAGATCTCAAACTGTACTATAAAGCAGTGATCATCAAAACAATTTGGTACTGGCTAAGAGACAAAAAGGAGGATCAGTGGAATAGACTTGGGGTAAATTATTTTAGCAGAACAGTTTATGATAAGCCCAAAGATCTCAGTTTTGGGGACCAAAATCCACTATTTGATAAAAACTGCTGGAAAATTTGAAGACAGTATGGGAGCGATTAGGTTTGGATCAACATCTCACACCCTACACCAAGATAAATTCAGAATGGGTGAATGACTTGAATATAAAGAAGGAAACTATAAGCAAATTAGGTGAACACAGAATAGTATACATGTCAGACCTTTGGGAAAGGAAAGACTTCAAAACCAAGCAAGAGCTAGAAAAAATCACAAAATATGAAATCAATAATTTTGATTACATCAAATTTAAAAGGTTTTGTATAAACAAAACTAACATATCCAAAATTAGATGGGAAGCAACAAATTGGGAAAAGATCTTCATAACAAAAACCTCTGACAAAATTCTAATTACTCAAATCTATAAAGAGCTAAACCAGTTGTACAAAAAATCAAGCCATTCTCCAATTGATAAATGGGCAAGGGACACGAATAGGCAATTTTCAGTTAAACAAATCAAAAGTATTAATAAGCACATGGAAAAGTGTTCTAAATCTCTTATAATCAGAGAGATGCAAATCACAACAACTCTGAGTTATCACCGCACACCTAGCAGACTGACTAACATGACAGCAACAGAAAGTATGAATGCTGGAGGGGATGTGGCAAAGTTGGGACATTAATGCATTGCTGGTGGAGTTGTGAATTGATCCAAGCATTCTGGAGGGCAATTTGGAAGTATGCCCAAAGGGCGATAAAAGACTGTCTGCCCTTTGATCCAGCCATAGCACTGCTGGGTTTGTACCCCAAAGAGATAATAAGGAAAAAGACTTGTACAAGAATATTCATAGCTGCACTCTTTGTGGTGGCCAAAAATTGGAAAATGAGGGGATGCCCTTCCATTGGGGAATGGCTGAACACATTGTGGTATATGTTGGTGATGGAATACTATTGTGCTCAAAGGAATAACAAAGTGGAGGAATTCCATGGAGACTGGAACAACCTCCAGGAAGTGATGCAGAGTGAAAGGAGCAGAACCAGGAAAACATTGTACAAAACAATGTAATGGCATTAGTGGCAATGCAATGACCCCCAACAATTTGGAGGGATGTATGAGAAAGAACACTATCCACATTCAGAGGAAAAAATGTGGAAGTAGAAACACAGAAGAAAAACAACTGCTTGATTACATGGGTTGAAGGGATATGGTTGGGGATGGAGACTCCAAATGACTCCCAGTCATGGAGACTCCCAGTGCAACCAATAACAACATGGAAATAGTTTCTGATCAAGGACACAAGTAATACCCAATGGAATTGCGTGTCAGTTACAGGAAGGGGTGGGGGAGGGGAGGGAAATAACGTGATTCTTTTAACCAAGGAATAATGTTCTAAATTGACTAAATAAATAAATTAAAAAATAAAAATAAAAGTTAAAAAAACAACAACAACAAAACCAAAGGTTTCCTTCTTAAAACTTTTTTACATTTTGTATTTCAGTTATCACAACAGTCAATGCAGTTATAAGGTCAATCATAACTCTTATGGTTTAAATAACTCATTATGAGGGTCCCCAAAAGTATATAAAGGAACAAAGGTCCAAAGCCTTTGTCTAAATAGCCAAGATACTATCTTCACTGACACCATCACTGACCCTGGATGTAGATTTTTCTTTCCTTCTTTTTGAGTCTGTGGGCACGCTCACGTGTGCGTGTCTGTGTGTGTGCGAGGTTCTGTATGTGTCTGTGTGTGTGTGAGTTTGTATGGATACACACACACACACACACACACACATCCAGGGTTGCTATTGTCATTATTTTGCCTCTCTTTTAGGTGATAAGTAATCCAATCATCATAACTCATTGAGGTTGGACAACATCAGCCACATGGCCTTTCTTTATTCTCTTTGTTTAAAATAAAAATGAATTCTTGGCTATATTAAATTTGGGGGGATTTATGTATCTGTTTACCAGAAAACTATTTTTTCTTGCTTTTATCACTTTTGTTTTCTAATATTTTACATGGGGACACTCCCTGGAAAATATAACTAATATAATTTTATCTTTACATACGTAATCGAGAAATCCATCGATTAAAATCACTGACATGTTTATTTTAATAATATTACACATCAACGTGAACATAATTACAGCAGTTAGGTGACAATTACAGAATGATAATAAAACATAATTTAAATTCCTTGGAAACTTTTATACCCTGCCAAATTTTTTAAAAATGTTCTCCTACTAAGTTCACTATCATGTGTCAAAACTGTTGATTTTCTGCTTCAGATGAAACAGGTCTGGGTTTAATATGAATTTTGATCTTGATCTTACATGTGCCTACCCATTTACCAAAAAATCATTCTAAGGCTGAGAAACATTAAGGCATTTTAGTATATGGGGCTTTCAATGATATATTTATAGAAAAATATGATAGGTTTTACTATTTTAAGTGAGTTAAAATATATCTTTATACGGAGTATTATTTGAAAGAATAATATTTAGTATCTGATTTCCTTTTAAATCAGATATATCCCATTTAAATTGCTGAGTGTCTTTTATATTTTAAATCTAATAAAATTCTGTATAATTATGTTAATTTTATTTGAGTATGGCACAATAATATACGACTGTTAAAGAATACATTTACTTTGAAAATAATAGTTAAACTTTATGAACTAAGGGCTACTTTTCTAGGAACAAAAAAATGCTCTGCCTTTTACATTTTCTAAATTCTATTGAAAATAAAGGTTAAGAATTCAGGATTGAAAATGAAATATGTTTCCCTAGTTTGAAGGACTACCCAAAATTTACAAGTCTTTTATACAAAGTTCATCATTAAAAATAATTATGCTGTTTTTAGGAACCCACAATTTAGTAAATGTCGGAATTTTAAATTCATACAATTTCAGAGTGCCGAGGAGGTATTTTTTGTTTTCTGCTGTTCAGAGTAGCAAGTTAATCTTTCATATTTGAACTAATTTAAAAGGTGCAAGGACTCATTTTTAAGTTATAAAACTGAAAGTGTAAGATGTAAGGCAAAAATGAGAGATGAGAAAAATTTGAATAAACAAAACTCTTATTGAAAAATGTCATTATGACATGTTCAAAGCTACATGGGCTTGAATATATTACAGAAAGAATTATGCCACCCAAATGCAACAACTAACTAAAAAAGCTCCTTAAAAACATGTATGCATAACACATGTGCCTATATTACATGCATGTCAATGTATGTGCATGTTTAGTTATCAATATTATTGTTGTTACTAGCTCTACCTGCCAAGAATTGTAATACAAGAATAAAATAAAGGAATACATGAGCTACATATGGCAGAATTAAAGAGGGTTCAGATATTTCTTGTGACATACAAAAAAGCTGGTTTGAATCATAAATGTGAAGAGTAGAAAATCCTCTGCATGACTTTTTTCTCAAATTTCAGCCAGTCCGGGAAAGAGAACTATTCCAGAAATATTAGCCCACTAAGCGTGTCCTCCTTTTTGCAATGGATGCAACAGGATATGAACTTTACTTCTGGTCATATTTGAACTCAAGATATTTTCAGGAAATTTATGATTTTATTTGTCTTATCTTCTATTATTATTTCTCTTATGTCTACTATGGAAAATTCATAAAACCTCAACTTTCACATTAAAAAGTACACAGTGGATAGAGCTCTGGGCTTGAAATCTGGAGAACTTGAATTCAAATCTAACCCTAAGCAAGTAACTTAGCTTTTGTGTGCCTTCATTTCCCTATTTATAAAATGGGGTTAATAATAATATCTATAGATCTCAGAGTCTTTGTGAGGAACAAATAAAATAATAATGGCAAAATGCTTACCAGTGCCTGGCCCATAGCAAGCTCTCTATAAATGTAATCTACTATTATTTCCTTCACTGTTATTCTTTAGAGGATTGCTCTTTCATAAATGCTGAAAAAATATACCAAATTACATTACAATATTATATTAGCTGTTACTCTAAATGTTAAATTCACTAACAAAAGTTCAACATTTTTATGGATTCTTTCCAACTCCTTTTCTTCATTTGAGTCTTTCACATATTATATTTAAGGACAATAACTATACCTCAAAGTCTTCGCTTTTAAATATTAAACAAGCTAAATTAAATATTACCGAAGCTATATGGTTCATAAATAGTGAGGTCCACATGCCTATCTTATCTTGAAGGAGTTCTAGATAATTAACAGCTCTATATACTTCTCTAGATGTAGCTTGAACATTGCAGAAAACAGTGAGTTTCTCGGTGCAAACTACGTTAATTTAATTCTATTTATCAGAAATGGCATAGCCTTCTATCACTGATTATGGAAATAATTAGTCTTCTTTCTCTACAATCCCAAAATCTTTTATATGAACTTCTGAATAGAGGACTTTGAATTCTGCAGATCTGTCTTCATGCTTATTAAGTCAATTAACCTCTCTATTCCTCCGTTTTCTTATCTTTAAGAATAACATCTACTTTACAGGGTCTTTGTGAGAAACAAATTGAATAACACAGAACATACAATGTTTTAAAAAAAGAGGTTAGAACCAAATGTTAGCTATTCGTATTAATATCCATCCTGTTTCTAAGAAACTGATCTAAAAATCTATTATGTATACCTCTTAGCAAATTTCATGTTATTAGTTTTGACCTATTTTTGCTGTCTAGTTTTATGTTGTCTTCAGTATTTAATGACTCCCAAATTTTCTAGAGTCTATTAAGTGATCAGGGAGAGACACTTGGAGATGGAGTCAGGAACAGCTGATTCAATTCTGGCTATACACATACACTAGCTTTGTAGACTCGCTTTGTGTGTCTGGGCATGTCATTTAACCTGTCTGCCTCAGTTTCCTCTTGCATACAATGCAGATAATAATGTCTACTTTCTAGGTATTGTTGCAAAAACAAAAGGAGATAATCCTTATGAAGTGCCTCGCAGGCTTTAGAACAAATGCTTTGGGTTTTTCAAACACTTTATAAATACTAGCTACGAAATGATGATGATGATATCATTATTCATGGCATTGAATAAAATGATGAATGATGGGATCAAGAACAAAATTCTTCTATCTGCCACCTGAAAACTTCTGTCTTGACAATGTTCATAAATCATCAATCTATTGATATATTTCTTGAGTAACTATATTCATATTTATTCCATATTTATCAGTCTTATGCAAAAGGATGTTATGAGATATTTTGCCAACTGCCTTGCTTTAGTTAATATGCAATCAGGCTATAAAATTTCTCTAATCTACTCATCTTATTTTTCTATCAGAATAGGGAATGCAATGAGTTTGGCATGACTTACTCTTAAGCAATGATGATTTAGTCATCTTTACTTACTTTTCCAAGTATGGATAAAAATTCTTTTGGGGAGGCAGCTGGGTGGCTCAGTGGAGGAGAACCAGGCCTAGAGAGGGGAGGTTCTAGGTTCAAATCTGGCCTCAGACACTTCCCAGCTGGGTGACCCTGGGCAAGTCACTTAACCCCCCATTGCCTAGCCTTTACTGCTCTTTTGCCTTGGAGCCAATACACAGTATTGACTCCAAGATGGAACGTAAGGGATTAAAAAATTCTTTTTTGGCATAAGTGATTAGAGGGGGACCCCACAGTTGTAATTTCATTCACACAGGAGACTAACCCCCTGCAAGGAAACGACAGATGTAGTTGGTAATATGCTCTGGAACTGGAGAGTTTTAGACAGTTTCTTTGAGGTACTGAAAGTTATCCCATAAACAAGTAGTTTATGTCAAAAGCAGGATGTAAATCTTCCTGATTATAAGGCCAATAGGGTCTCTATTGACGATGCCGTGTGGTCTTCTGCCAGGTTCATAGGACTTCCTGAATTCTACCTTCTAGAATGTTAGCATGAGAGTCCCCAGATATCCCAGGCAACCCCCTGTTTTATACACTTGGCCCAAGTTTTGAGAAACCCAAGAGACATGCCTTGATCGTGCAGCACGAAAAGAGAAGAGTGCCAACTTGATTTAGCCCATCTTCTCCTAGCTAATATTTTAACAGTTATCATTACTTATTGATTGCTTTGTTTATCGAAATAAGCCTAACTAATGTGCTGTGTCCTACTTGATGGATAATGAATAGATAACGAAATCATTGCTTCTACAGCACTTCTGGACTTCGCTGCAGAGGTAACACTAGACAGTGGAGGGTGGGCACCTGTTTAAGGCTAAAAGACACAGCAGAGGGGGAAGCCTGCTTCCTAGTAAATGGCCGGGGGTGGGGGGTGGGGGGGATGACCTGACGAAGCGTGAGAAGCTTCAGCGGCCAAACTGAGCCTAACTCACTATGAGGATCCTCCCAGGAGCGTCCATGAAGAAGAACTCCGTTCGCTGTCGGGGTGACCCCAAACAGAAAAGGACGGTGAGTGGTTTGGAGAAGATGCTACATAGAAAACAGAGAGCCGCACCAGCCATGCTTAGATAGTCCAACAGGAGATCTCTATTGAAAGCGGGTCTTAGCACGGAGATGTAGAGAGGAAGCGTCCCTGCTACAATCACCGATCCGTGAGAATGTTTGTACGCTCAAAAAGACTGCCCTGAGGAAAAGGAAATCCAGAGCCAGCTCTCCCTTTGGCCCTGTGGCGGGACTTTCTTTGGGCGCTATTGCTACTTGAATGGTTTTTAAGTATCGCCTCTATCTATAGTCCTCTCTAGCGCGGCACCATCGAGCGAGCGAAGACCATTCCACAGAGCTGCAGGCTCAGTGAGTAAAGCTCTTGCTCAGAAGCCATCCTGGCTCTGTCCTCAGAAGGCTGCCCCAGCTAAGTCTGGAAAGGCTCCTCTTCCGGACTGCCAGGAGGCGTGAGCAGAGCTTTGGTCAGAGCGGCTCAAGAAGCTCCCTAGTGCTACGTGGTAGCAGCCTAATCTAGGAAGCAGAGGGAAGACCCACGCCAGTGCAATCCTCGGGGATGCAGCCCTTCAAAGCTGCGCCATGCAGGAAGCGAGATTCGTGTTCGCAGTACAAGCAGGGAGGCACTAAAAGGAGCTTCTACGGTGTGTGAGAATTCGTGATTCACTTTTACGTGAGCACACTCACACCGGAGAAACGGGCAACCCTTAGAATCGGGGCTTGCTTTATTGTTTAATGCATTCATCAGTACAAAATAGAGCAACTATTAGAGTGACTTAAGTCTGTGATGTGTGCTGCGTTTTAGAAAGCTGCTCATTAAACATTTACCAGCATGTCTCTGAATATAAAGCAGCACTGCTAAGCATGTCATTGGTGTATGATTATTTTAGATCATAAATCAAGTGAGTAACACAAAGAGTAAAACCACACACAGCTAGCAGTGCGTCTGGGTTTGTCAGTTCCGTTTTTAAGAGGGCCGCAGAACACTGTCTAGTGGAACGACAAAGTCAACCATGCAGAATGAAAGTGGAGACTCACCTTTGACTTTGTTCTTGGAAGCAGCCGCTGATACCAAGCAAAAGGAGGCACAAGGAGAAGAGAACAAAGAAAGATTAGACAGAGGCTCCGTTAAACACAGAATATGAAGAAAGTTGTGCGTATGGTTTTAAGCATTAAAAAGCGACACTAACATGCATGGCTGACGTATTTTAGGGGTACGTGACTTACAGTAAGGACAGAGCAGAGCATTTTCATTAGTACATTAAATGCTGTTAGTCTATGTAAAAAGTCCTTGAATGTGAGGGTCTGTAATGCTATGAATGAATTTCTGTTTCCATTGATAGAAACATCATGAGGGGAATGTGCTCTGTACCCTAACTGTCTCTACGCTATTCATGTTCTCCTTTCAACTTAATGAGTACTTCTGAAATGAGATTAAAATAAAAATCAAACCCGAGTACAGGTTTTTTGGCCACACTGAAGCGGGCTCTTAAGTTTATTTTATTGTTTCTGTTTTTCTTTTGGCTGATTTGATGCTTCCATTTTATTTCACAAACAGATGTAAGCATTTAAAAAAAATACAATCAATGGTGTCAGATACATATAGGGATCCCACAAAGTACAAAGAAAGATCTTTGTGGGTACATTCTGATTCCACATAATAATATTATCTATGTTCTATTGTATTTATTTCATTAAGTATTTCCCAATCACATTGTAATCTAGTTTGGGCCACACCTGGGAACATTAGGGGACATATGTTTGACCCTTTTTGTAGTCATCTTACAAAATTTAGTAAATTTAAGGATAGCAAATAATAAAGTATGGAGACAGAGGTAACAGCTTTGTGGTCTTATCAAATAACCCATACACACATATACAAATGAGACTGTTTTCACAGAAAATACTAAGCACTCAGATAAGTTAAAAGGCCAGTTTATATAGTCAAATTAAAAAAAAAATCATAAGCCAGAGAAATCCAGTTATTCTAATTTGATTATCAACATAACAATGAAATCAATAAATTTAAAATTGCTCTAAATAGAATATTTCACATTCATAAGTGATGAGTGTGTGTCTACCCAAAAGAAGGCACTGATTAAGAAGTAGATAAAGTAATGTATTAGCAACTAGTTGGTATAGTGGATATAATGGCAGGCCTGCAGTTAGGAAGATGAGTTCAAATCCAAATTCAACTACTTACTAGCCTGTGTGACCTTGGGCAAGTCACTTAACCCTGTTTGCCTCAGTTTCCTCATCAGTAAAATGAGCTGGAGAAAGAAATGGCAAACCACTCCAGTATATTTGCCAAAAAAATCCTAAACAGGGTTCACAAAGAGTAAGTCATAACTAAACAACAACATTTTAATAAAGGGATTCCACTTCTCTTTGTAAATCCTTCATCAGGGTAAGTTTTCTAGCCAAAATGATTAATTAGCCTCTTATTAGAAACTCTTGAAAATGGGTGGGGACTGATCATCTACTGATTTTCAAATTTCACAGTGATATAAATATTACTTTAAAAGATTAATTAATTGAGGGGTGTTGAAGTTCTTGTTTTACTGTTTATATTGATATTTGAAATTTTTAAAACTCATTTATACTTTGAAACATATCATCTGCCAATTTACTGCACTACATTTAATAAAGTTTTTATTTTAATCTCAAATCTGGTTTTTGTAAACCAGCTCTCAAAATATACCTCATTCATCAAAATTACCTAGGAGATCAGGAAGAAATTTCTAGAAATATCTATTGAGTTACACATTAATCTCAAAAAATGATCACATTTTTCATTTCGGAGTCTTTAAGCAAAAATATTAGCTTAATATTTTTATATTCAGTTTCATCAACATGGAATCAAAGGAAAAATAGATTAGATATATAGTACATATGTATAAATATATATGTATATATATATATAGCATTTTCACCTAAAATAACCATTATAATATATGGAACATTATAATGTATGATTAATTATAAGTATATTTAAAACTTATGTTATTTTAATAATTAATATTTTCCATTTAATTACGCATTTGAGGAGTTATAATTTTTTATTTTTTTATTTTTAGTCTAATTTTATATATGGCATCATTCATTGTCTAAAAAGTAATTCTTTGTTCTCTTTGAGTATACACTTATGAAAAGGAATCCTTTATTCTCTTTGTCTATTTTGAGTTAACAGTTTGATTAACAATAACTTAACTACCCCTACTTAGTACCTCACTAGACTGAAGACAGGATTAACTCTTCTTTGTCTACTTTTAAATTGAATCAACAAAAGTTTGAACATCCTATTTAATACTAGGTAAGATTTAGAAAATTCACACCCTTAGCTGTGAGTCCTTTTGATGAGAACTTAAACTTCAGAAGGTGAAATGGTCAATCCCACAGACACTGCCCTCTGGGCAGTGCTAGGCAATTTGGAAACTGTGATTGGTCCCTCTGAAAAGGGAACCAGACAAGAAGTCACATTAAAAGCAAGCCCCAAACTCCCTCAGAGGAGATTGCTTTTGAGAAGATGGTCTGAAGAGATTGTCTTCTGGAGTTAGTCTTCTGGCTGGGGAGAGTCTTCGAGGGAGCTTCACTGGAGACTGAAGCTTGGATCTTGGGCTTGGAGCTCGGCTTCAGCTTAGACTCTGACTCCTTAATTACTTCATTGGGTTAGTGAAAGACTGACTCCTTTCCTACTTTCCTAAGAGACTAGCTTCCATCATGGAGGAGGCCATGTGGTTACTCACTACCAGACTTCCTGGTTGAGAACTAATTAATCTCTGCCTGGTTTAAGCAGACCTGGAGTAAAACATTTAGGTTGATAGGATAGATAACTTATATAACCCCCTCACATTTCTCTTCTTTATTGTTTCTTCTCTATTTGTGTATATTTGTAAATAAATTTCTGAATCAAGATATAATAAATATTGGTGACCACATAATTTCATATAATCATTGTCCAACCATTAATTTTAACCTTTAAATTTCAAATGTGCTAGGGCACATATTGAAGGGCTAGATTTAGGAGAAAGGTCCCACTCATTGTGAAGAAAAAATCTTGGGGGCTATCAATACTAATTCTCCTAGAGAAAGGGAGAGAAAGAGATAGTACCATGTGACAGCTTTTGTTTGGGAAAAATAGTCACTTCAAGAGTTTATCTCTAAGTAGAAGGGAGACTTCTCTGGACCCCCATCCATTCCAGAGAAAGGAGAGTCTGAGACCCTAGGGACAACCAAGTTGATAATGGTAAGATGGTAGTCTATAAGGGTAAACTAATGAACTCAAGATGAGAAGGAAGTGAATGAAAGAGTTAGGAAGCGGAACAAGGCATTTGATTTAATATTGAGTTCTTTTTACCACATCACACTTTCATTTGAATTCATATTTCTGACATATACTCATTCAAACAACATCAGTGAACCAAAGGGATGGATTAGGGAAATAAGAGAGAGCCATAGTTGCATTAATAGTTGTAATGGATGGCGGAGTATGCAATAGCTTTTTTCTTTCAGAATTCCCACCTCAAATGAGAGTCATTGAAATAAAAAAAAGATGAAGTAGGTAAAGGCCAACAAAAGATTACATTCTAGAGTATCATATAAGGGAAAAAAAACATATAAAATGAGTAAATTAAATTAACATTGCTTATAAAGGGACACTATAAATTAATGTTCATATTAAGAATTTTGATATTAGTCTTTGGATAGATTGGATGAATGGGAGTATTGTATTCCTTTCAGAACTGAGAAAGTATACTACACATATTGGACAATGCTAGTTATTGAATCGAATTGAAAGGGAAAGTTGAAAAGAGAGAATGAGGAACAACAATAAAGTAAATTCAAGGAATCTGGGCTGAAGCAGGGAAGTGAGAGTTTTGGAGGAGGTCAAAATGTGATTAAGCACAAGCTACTAGTTTTAAAGATGAAGAAATATTAAATTAACATAAAAGAATAGAGGATAACAAATAGAAATTATGACACTAATTGCAAATGAATCAAACTACAAAAAAAGAGAATGAAGAACAGGTAAGACAATGAATCTAGTAATGTGCTATACATCAGAAACATTAAAAAGTTTTATGGAAAAAGTGAAAATGAAGGTCTAAAAAAATTATTTCAGTTGAAAATGTAGTATGTATAATTATGATTTCAGTCAGGCAAATATAAAATTTGATAATGTCAAGAAAGATAAATACAACATTAAACTTAAAAGAATAATAAATAATAAAATATTATTAAATACACACGCACAACTGAAATGAAAAAATGAGTACTATAGGTTAATGGATAGTATATAGTTAAATATTCATCTTTTTAGAACTAAATAAACTGAATGTAAATATTTTGAAGGATTATATAATGCAGAACAGCTCATTGGACAAAGAGATTTGAAAGACATGGGGATTTCTGGATGATGATATTAACAATATACATTTTTTTTCAGCATTATAGAGTACACTTACACAAAATGAATATCTTCTAGGTCATGGATTATCAGAAAGAAAAATAAAAGACCTAATTGAGAAAACTAACAACACTCTAAATAATGAATAAGTAAAATTTAAGTCATAAGAACAATAATATTTTAGAGAAAATTATGAAAAGGAAAAGGAAAACATTTTGTGAAAACCAACTAAGTTACAAAAATAAAATTTCTATCTCTAGAAATACATAAATAGGAAAAAGGAGACTAACAATCAGATCATTCAATTAAATCCCACAAAATTAACAAATACACAATAATAGCAAAGGAAACATTTTACAAAATGAGAGGAAAAGTACACAAAGTTGAAAACTAAACATTGATAATTGAAGTTTAATAAGAAAGATGGCCAAATTTGATAAAACATCTTATTTAATAAAAAAGAGTAAAATCAAATTATCAAAATCAACAATGAACAAGATTAATTCACAGCAGATTATTCAGAATGAGAAATTATAACTACCAAAGGAGAGAAAAAACCTTCTTAAAGATTTACAAATGAATTCTCTAAAATGTTTACTGAATAATCAATACTTATGCTAAAAATATAAATAGCAATAGAGAAATAAAGTATATTATCAAATGTATTTTACTGATGTATTCATCATCATCAAGAGTCAAAAAGTTGAGAAATATAATATAGGCCAATATCATTAATTAATATTGATAAAATTTTAAATAAAAAAATTAGCAGAAAGCAACATACACTAAAAACATTCATTATGTCCCAGTTGTATACACAACAGGGAAGCCAGAATTGTTTTTTTTTTTGAGAAAAGCAATGGACATAACCAAATAAACAATACATAATCAACCAAATAAACAACAAAAACAAGGAAAAAACTCATAAGTATATCAATAGACAAAGGAATAGCTTTTAACAAAGAAAGTACTTAATTTTGTCTAAAATCTTCAATAGGAGCTTACTTTTACTCATGTAAAAGAATGTCTCAAGTTTATTCATATTTTTAAGATGATAATTAGTGGGTTTTTCTCCAAAAGGTTCTGAACTAAAACAAAGATGCCCTGTTCTCCAATAATATTTTACTTAATAATAGTGATCCTGGCTATAAAAATAAGAGAAAAAATCATGAAAAAAATTAAATATCAGGAAAAAGAGAGGCAAAATTATACCTCTAACAGACAAAGAATGCAAGAAGCTATTTAAAAGGCTTAACTTCTATAAAAATACATGAGTATAGTATAATATTTAGAGAACAAACTTTGGAGTTAGGAAAATCTGGATCAAATCTTGCCTCTGACACATACTAAGTGCATTAATGTAGACAAATTAATTGACCTCTAAGTGCCCCAAACAATTTTCTAATCTATGCTATGGCAATAGCCAGCTTCCAAGTTAGTCTTGAGGTCCACAAGCTGATGATATTGCCAAGAGTTCAGTCAGAAAAAAAGTATTAAGACATATTTTCCAAACAAAAAGTAGGGAAAGATTCTAGTTTTAAAAGAAGAAATGTAATCAACAACTATATAAAAAGATGATCCAAATAACAAACGTAAAACAATTCTGAAGTATCAGCTTACAAAATGGCAAAGATATTATGGTGAAAAAAACAAAGCTGGTCAATGTGGTAGTGATTCATATTAGTTTTAGTAGTAATATTGTTATATGTAGGGTTATGAAATGGCTCAATCTCTTCAGAAAAACAATTTGGAGTTAGGCCAAAAAAATTTAATATGGTGTCATACCCTTGTACTTTGGTCCCTTTCAAGACACTGCTCAAATAAAAGAGAAAAAAAAATGTCAAAACCCCCCAATATGATCCTTGGTCTCCCATCCTACAAGGGCTTTCTTTCTGAAATTACTTTTCATTTACACCCTATGAATAGATATTTGCATGTTATATTTTCCATTAGAATGTGAATTCCTTGAGACCAGGGATCACATTTTGGCCCTTATTGTGTGCTTAGAACAATGTCTAATAGAGTAAGCACTTAATATATGCTTTTTGACTATCTTGATTATCCTATTAATATTTTGATGTTCCAAGGAAGTCAATATTTAAAATAAGGGACACAAATAATTGATAGAAGCATTTACCAGAGCAACAAAACATTTAAGATGAAATATGTACCCATTAATTGGAGAACTGGATAAACAAATTATAGCATACGAATGGCATGGAATATTAATGTACTATAATGTATATGAAGAATTCAGAGATACATTGGAGTACTTGTAAGAATTGATAGAGAATAAAGAAAACAGAATTGGGGGGGGATAAAATGATGGAAATACTGTAACTCAAGAGAAAAGCCAACACTAAAAGACAAAAAGAATTTAGAAAAAAGACAGTCATCAAAGTTAGTTTTGGGAGACTAATGTTAGAAAATACTTCCTTTTAGTTGATTGATGGTACAGGATGGGAGGTAGGGAATGTACATACTTTTATTAATCTTGGTCCTAGTATCAGAGAGTTTGGCTTAACTATTTTATTTTATATTATAAAAAAAGAAGAGTTAAACTTTTTTTTCAGTTTTTTTTTTAAGGGGAAGGGATGTTGCTGGAATGTGATTATAATATTCTAAAAGTATCTTTTTAATTATTTTGAGAAAAAGTATAGTCATATTTCTTGTTAAAGATTTTTAAAGTTCTTAATTATAATTGGAGGGCAGCAGGGTTGAGCATCTGAATGTCTTGAAGGGCTTTGCTTTTGCTTTTTTTGGTAGCTAAACAATCAAAGATGGAAAAATAAAAGCTATGTGCACATGCACATGTGTGGGTATGTATGTGTAGCCAGCAATGCATGACAGGAATATAAGAGACTGGTTAATATAATTGGAAAGGGGCCAGGTTACTAGGCTTGTTAGCCCAATTATAATTCTCTGCATATTCAATAAAAAGAGCCAAGATGACAGTAACACTGTCATAAATGTCATGTTCAATACTTGTAAGATTTTCCATTGACAGCACAGTCCAATTATAAGTCAATTGTAAAGGATACATTGCACAACACCCAATGCAGCTGAAAATTATCTTAAAAATACAATTCTAATGCTCCTGGGTGAAAACAAAAAGAAAGCAAGTTTTGCTACTTTTAAATGGAGGAAAGTTTTAGTTATAGTATCAATAGTTCTTCACCTTTATCATAATAAAGGAATACGTAAATATCACTCTGAAGCCAAAGATAATCAATGACACACTAACTTTTCAAAGAAGTTTAGTTTCCTGAAATTTCTGAAAAAAATTGTGAAAATGCAAAATTTTATCTTAAAGGAAGAATTGATATATGCATTCTCTTTTGGGGGGAAAATCTCTATCAATTAAGATTAGAGAATTTCAGTTAAAAAATAAATGTGTATTTTGACTGGTGAATTGAAAGTATTTTCAATAACAAGAAAATTTAAAAATGAAAGTAAATGCAAACTTTTTTTAAAAATTAGGATGCCAATCTATATTTAGGATGTTTTTCAGCGACTTAATTGAACAGATATATGAGTAGTGTAAAGAAAAGTAGTTATAATGCAGTGAAAAAAAGCACTTAATTTGACATCAGAAAATCTAGATTCAAATCTTTATTCTACCATTAACTTGCTTTGTGCATTTGGATAAACTGCTTAAACTGTGTACATGTTCATTTCCTCATTGTAATATGAGGGTAGAATTTATACTACCCACCTCCCAGAGTCATTAAAGTTCTGCCAAATATTTTCCTTTATGGCAACACATAAATGTGAGTTATGCATATGATCAAAAATTTAAACCTAGAAGAGATCTCTGAGGTCCAAACTCCTTATTTTACAAATGAGGAAATTATTAGAGGTCTTGGTTGATGAACTTTATATACCCAATAAATAAAATTTAACCAATGACCTTCTATTTAGAGACCTAAATCAAAATCAAGGGAATATAAAATGCTTTTTTTTTTTTTAATACTGGGGATCCTGATCATATAAAGAATAAATATCAGGGCTAAACATTGTAAACACTTCATTTCTACTTGTGAACAGCATCAAATAATTGTGGGCTATAGGAATAGCATGGGATCCCTCTTTAGCTTTTAATTTTCAAACTGTGCTTTTATATAGACAGAGAAAAATCACAGGTTTTATCCTAGTTCCTTATCATAACGTCTGTTAGATGAATGATGTGATCCAGCAGTTTATAAAAGGTCATTTGCAATATTGGGTGAGATCTGAAATATTAGGGGGGATCCCTGATCTAGGTTATAAGGAAATGTGCAACATTTGTAGAATTTCTTTTGGTGAGGCAGATCTGAAACATTTTTTTCTCTCTAAATCTGCAGATTACAATGAAAGTTTTTTGAAATCCTTTGCTATTTTTAGTCTGCTTTATTCCCTGTCATGAATACTGCTGCCTTCATTCTAAAAAGGATACTCAGAAAAAAAATTAGAAGCACCTAAACTTTTTGATTGAAAAGACAGGATTTTATATCTCTCATATGATTACAGAGCAATCAGCTATAGAATAGCACTGTGTTCTCATTGTCATGCAAATTTTAATTTTTTGGTTAAAAATGGGAATAAAGCTTAATTGTAATGAATGGATTTTTAAGCTCCAATTTGCTCCTAAAACAAATTATTTTCTAGCTATTTACCAAATGCTAAATTGCATAAAAATGTTTTCAAATAAGAAAAATAAACTTAAAATTCATATAAATTTACATATGTAGCTATGTGTATATATTCTCCAATCATCTGGGTGATTGAAAATTCAATATTGCCTATCATCATCTTTATTTTTAGGTACAACAGGACCCAGAAAAGTACTTCCATAAAGCTTTAATTTATCTTTTCTCTGCTTCTTTTATGGGAATATACATATTTCTTTTGAGGTACTGATTGAAAGTGACATTTTACATTTTTGTGGACAACTTAAAACTTAGGGTTTCTTATTTTTTCATTACATTTCCTAATGACTAGCCTTTTCTATCCTTTAGAAAGGCTATAAAGTATTTCATTATATAGCTGTTTTTTTTTATCATGTATGAAAACATACTCACTAATACCTTTTTGAGGACAGGAATCTCCAAAAGAACTTGGATATATGACAACTCTAACCTAAAATCTTAATTACCAGAAATAAAATAGGTTCATCCAAGAAAATAATCAGGCTTTAAAATGTTTTTCCTTTTCCTTTTTCAAGCTTATTTTTAAGTAGGTAGAAATGAGTTAATCCAAGCTTTCAATTATTTTACTATTTGGACTTTTGAGACAATACAATTGCTTAAGTTACAATTTTCTCATTTTTCTTTTCCTGTGTTTTTTGAATGAATTCTTTGCATCGCAACAATAGATTGATCTCTACATGACATCTGAAGTCCCTTTTAGCTTTAAATTTTATGCCCTGTGATCAGGACTATACCTGTGATTGGGCTTTCCTTCAGATATTTCTGTCCCTTTTATCTTTGTCCTTCTAGCACTGGTTTATTATGTGTAAATTGCTAGGATGCTAATCCTTCTAGGTACATTCCCCTTTCTCCCTGGATTCCCTTTAAAACTTCGTGAATACTTACCAGATCTTAAAGCCTTTCTTCACTGCTATTTCTCATACTTTCCCATGGGATTATGGCTAGATCTAAGTTTAAAGTTCAGAAGGCTGTCACTCGTAGGATTCAAACCCATACCTCTGGAAGACAGCATGAAGTGAGAAGAACCTCTTAGACGACCCTGTCATGTCATCTCTCACTGTAAAAGCCTTGAGGCACTCCAGAAATAAAAGCTTCTTTATATATATATATATATATATATATATATATATGAACATCCAGTGCAGGGAGATTTTATGTCCATATTTTTACAGATTCTGAAGCTGATTTTGAGAATGTCAGTATATCGATGTATAAAACAAACAATCCCATGAAGAATCAGACCATTAAAATGTGGCACAGTAGCCTGTCTTAGGGAGAGAAAGTATGTCCAGTTTGGATGCATAGATATAATCAGGCTTATTAAAAAATGTTTTTTGAAACTGTATTAAGAGTTTATGACAAGCCTCCCCCCACCTCAGTTTGTGATTGTCTCTATGGGAACAAACGGCTATTATGCAATTTATAGTCAGAGAGTTGACTGGGCCACTGAGAAGTTATAGCAGACTTGTCCATAATAGCAGACAGTATAATTTGAGACAGCATTTGAATGCTGATTTCCTTAATTGCAAGACCAGCCCTCAGAATACTACCAAATCCTCTGGAACATTAAAAGAGCCTAGAATTCAATTTGTAGGTTGAATCTTTTAAAAGTCAGGATTATTTTTCTTGGTATGCTTAATTATGAGATGACAAAATGTATAATTTTTGTGTTATGGTTCATTCAATATAAAATAGAGCCAAATTGATCAATTACGTAACAATAAAAACTTTAATTGCATTTTTTATTTTTTAAAAAGAAAAACAATATGATAAAATAAGGAATATTTCAATTAAGTCTTACCAATAGCAAAAGGAAGAAAAGTCACTTCATTCTTTACTGCAAAAAATAAACAACCCTGTGAGATAAATTCTTTTTATTATCTCTGTGTAAAAGATGAAGAAACTGAGGCTGAGAGAAGCTAAATTACTTTCCCAGAGTCACATAACTAGTGAATATTTGAGACAATATTTGAACTCAGTTCTTTCTGAATAAATTTGGACAGTCTCTTTTTTTACATAGACGAACACAATGAGGAGGGCAAAGCCAAGATGGCAGAAAAGGTACACAGACCTACTCAATCTCTACCAAATTATCCTTCAACAAATTCTAATGTAAAAAAAAATGCCTCAAGACAGTTTCTGAAGCTGTATAACCCACAAAAAGACAGGATGAAATAAAGTTTCATCCCCAAACGACTTAGTCGGCCAATATGAAAGGTCTATTGCGCTGGGGTGGAAGTGGAGCACACAGTAATGGACCTTGGGGGTGGCTAAATCAGCAGCAAAGGCTTCTAGATCTCTCAGCCAGAGATGGTAAAGGGGAGACCAGTAGTTGCTCAGAAGGACAGTGCAGAGATCCCTTTGATGGCTCTGGGTGCAGGACTCTTGCTGCATTGCTCATATGTAGTTCCAGAGCAAAGCCCTGAGTTGTAGTTTCAGAGAGAAGCTGTGCCCCAGCATACACCAGTGCTTATAGCTTTCTACAGAGGAGCTAGGGATGTGGTCAGAGTTCCAAGGTGGAAAAGAATACTTGTGATTGCTCATAGACTCGCGTTCAAGCAGAGAGAGTATTAAACACAAGTCTCCTTACATCATACCATCTTTGAAAAAGCAAAATTAGATTGCCTACAGATAGCTGTGAAGGCAGCTGTACAAAGAACTGAAGCCTGGAATAGTATTCTCTTCACCACAGTAGCAGAGTCCAACTTTAACAGATTTTTTTTAAGTTAAAAGAAAAGAATCCGTCTGGAAAATCAGCAAGCAACACAAAAACATGAAACTCAACATATAAAGTTATTTTGGTGACAGGAAGGACCTAAACAAATTCAGAAGAAGACATCAGAGATAAAACTGCTGTATCCAAAGCCTTCAAGAAAAATATGAATTCTTTTCAAGCCTATCAAATCCTAAAGGAGGAGCTCAAAAAGTATTTAAAAAAGCAAATAAGAGAGGTTGATGAAAAATTGGGAAAATAAATGAAAGTGATACAAGAAAAACATGAAAAAAAGACAACAGCTTGGGAAAGGAGACACCAAAAAATTACTGAAGAAATTAATCATTTAAAAAAATAGAAGAGGACAATTCTTTTTTTAAAAAGCACAAAATCAAATTAAGAAAGAAAAAGCCATTGAAGGGAACTTCCTGAAAGGCAAAATTAGTCATATGGAAAAAAAGATATATAAATTCACTGAGGAAAAGGACTTTTAAAAAAATAGAACTGGCTGAATGGAAAAGTAGGCACAAAAACTCATTCAAGAAAATCACATCATAAAAATTAAATCTGGGCAAGTCAAAGCTAATGACTCCAATAGACATCAAGAAACAATCATAGGCAAAAGAAAGACAAAAATAGAAGAAAATGTGAAATATCACAATGGAAGAAATACAAGTGACATAGAAAATATATTTTTAGAAGACATAATCTAAGAATTATTAGACTACCTAAAAACCATGATCAAAATAGGGGGGCTTAGACATTATATTTCAAGAAATTATCAAGAAAACTGCCCTTATATTCTAGAACCAGACTGCAAAATAGAAATTGAAAGAATCCATTGATGACCTCAAAAAACATCTCAAAAGGAAATCTCCTAGCAATATTATAGCCAAATCCCAGAACTTCTGGATTAAAGAAAAAATGCTTTAATCAACCAAAAAGAAAAGAATTTAATATCATGGAGCGGCAGTCAAAATAACACAAAATTTAACAGCTTCTTCATTAAATAACCAGAGGTTCTGGAATATATTCCAGAGGGCAAAGAAGCTAGCACTTGAATAAAGAACCACTTAGTCAGCAAAACTGAGCATAATCCTTCAGGAGTAAAAATGGGTATTCAAGGAAAGAAAAGACTTTCAAACATTCTTTTTTTTTTTTTTAACCCTTAGGTTCCATTTTGGAATCAATACTATGTATTGGTCACACAGCTGGGACATGTCTGATGTCAGATTTGAATTCATGACCTCTCGATCTCTGCACCTGGTTCTCAATTCACTGAGCCACCTAGCTGCCCCTATTCAAAAATTCTTGATGACAAAAAAAGAAAGTTGAATGAAAAAATTTGAAATACAAGACTCAAGAAGCATGAAATAAAAAATAAAAAGAGCAATCACAAAGCATTCAATGAGGTTATTACATACTTATATGGGAAGATGATTATTGTAAACTTCTAAGAACTTAATCATTATTAGGGCTAAATATGATGAGATATTGTATCTAGAAGAAAATTAAAATTAGGGCATAGAAAGAAGAATGCATTGGAAGAAAAGGGAAAGGGAAAAGTAGAATAGGGTAAATTGTCACACATAAAAGAGTACTGAGAGATCTTTTACAGTAGAGGGGAAGATGGAAGAGATTGTGAGGGGAACATGTGAACCTCAGTCTCATGAGAATTGGTTTAGTGAGGAAAGAATATAAACAATTAAATGGTATAGAAATCTGTCTTGCCTCCAGGAAAGGAGGAAAAGAACAAATGGATGTGATTTAAAAGAGTACACATCGAGGGAGTTGGTGGCCAGAAACTAAACAAGGGAAATAGGATGGAGAGAAGGACACTGTAATCATACTGTTGTGATTTTTTTTTTTTACAAATTTCTTAATAGAGGTCTCATTTCTCTGAGCTGAATTCTGAGTTGAATTTTGTAAAAGAATACAACCATTCCCCAAATGACAAAGAGTCAAAGGATATGAGCATGCAGTTCTCAAAGTAATTAAAGCTTTTTAAAATCATTCAAAAATACTTTAGATCAAAATGCAAATTAAAACAACCCCAAGCTTCTCAGATTGGTTATTATGACCAAAAAAGAAAATGGAAAAACTTAGAGGGTATGCAAGGAAAGTGAGGCACGAGCACACTGGGAGTTGGGAATTGATTCAACCATTCTGGAGAGGAATTTGGTCCTATGCCCAAAGGGCTACAAAATAGTACTTACTTTTTGTCCTAGAAATACTAACTAGGCTTGCATCATGAAGAGATAAAAGGAAAAGGACTGTAGGTACAAAACTACTTATTTTTCAAAAATATTTTATTTTCCCAATTAAATGTAATAACAATTTTAACATACATTTTCTGAGATTATGAGATACATATTGGCTCCCTCCCTTCTTTCCCTCCCCTCTTTCAGAGATGATAAGCATATTGATATGGTTATACATGTACAAAAATATTTAAAGGAGCTCTTTTTTATGGGGGAAAAGAATTGAAAAATTATTATTAAAATTATACACGACTATAATGGATGTAAGATATGTATTATAATGCTGCAAGATATGATGAGCAGGAGGAACTCAGAAAAACCTAGAAATATTTATAGAAACTAAAGCAGCAGACTCAGGAGAATATTATACATACCAACAGGAATACTATATAATGAACAACTGTGAATAACTTAGCGATTCTCTTTTAAAAATTTTTATTTTTTCTCTATTAAATGTAAAAAATTAACATTATTTTTTAAAGTTCCGAGTTCTAAATTCTTTCCCTTCTGGCCCTCTCTTTCTGACTCCCTCCATCACCCTACTTGAGATAGCAAGCAATTTAATATAGATTCTTCATGTGTAATCATGTAAAGCATTTTTCCATATTAATTATTTTGTGGAAGAATTCTCAAATGGAAAAATGAAAAAAGAAAGAAAATCAAATATAGCATGTTCTTCAATCAGCATTTGTATTCCAGCTCTTTCTGGGAGAAGAAGTGGCATTTTTGATCATGAGTCTCTGTATCAATATTCATTAGGGATACTGGTCTATAGTTTTCTTTTTCTGTTTTTGCTCTTCCTGGTTTAAGTATCAGCACCATATTCATGTTATAAAAGGAACTCGATAGGACTCCTTCTTTGTCTATTTTTCCAAATAATTTATGTAGTATTGGGATGAATTATTCATTAAATGTTTGGTAGAATTCACTTGTGAATCCATCTGGCCCTGAGATTTTTTTCTTAGGGAGTTCTTTGATAGCTTCTTCAATTTCTTTTCTAAAATGGGATTGCTTAAGTATTCTTTTCCTCTTTTGTTAATCTGGAGTTTATATTTTTGTAAATATTTATTCAGTATTTATTCATTAAACTCCAGCTTTTTTTACTTGAGTAAAACAAAACAAATTCTGCTCCAACCCTTTGCCTTTATTCTGTGTATCTCTTTGCTTCAAGTGTGTTTCTTGTAAACAACATTTTGTAGAATTTGATTTTTGATCCATTTTGCGATCTGTTTCCATTTTATGGATAAGTTCATACAATACACAATTATGGTTATGATAATTATTTGTATATTTCCTTCCATCTTACATTTACCCTGTTTATTCTTCTCTTTCTCTCTTTACTTTGTTCCTTCTAATAAATGGTTTACTTCTGAGGACTGTTTCCTTAAACTGGTCTTCCATTCTATCAGCCTCCTTCTTTTATCTTTGTTCCTTTTTACATCCCTAAAAGAGATAGATTTCTATATTCAATTTGTAGTGTACTTTTGGTGAATTTTTAAAATATCTTTTGCCCTTTTCTATGCTTCCTTTTTCAAGCCTTATTTCATAATTTTCTTGTATTACTTTCATTTCTTTGTACAATTTTCTTTTAATCTGTGATTTTGATTTTTGAAGTCCTTCTTAATCTCTTCCCAAAGTCCTGGGGGTGAGAGGCCTTGTTAAGGGCTTCTGGTGGGGGTTCACAGTTGAAGGCAATGTCCAATTGAAGCCTCTTTGCTCACCTCCACTCTGCCTCACCTTCTGCTGGTGGCTTTGGATTCTCACCTTTCCCCTACTTGGGTGCTGTCTTTCCAGGGTCAGGCTACTTACTGAGGCTTGAGCTTCCTTCCAAACTCCTGCTGAGTCTCTGAGTACTTCTGGGTAGGAGAATGGCTTTGTTTTAAAGTGGTTGAGAGGGGAATTTGGGAGAGATCAGGCAAGTCTCCTCCTCAGTCAGCCATCTTGGCACCAGACTTCTAAGTTAGCTATTCTAGCCATACATTGAGTATGAATTATGGATCTATTAGCAATACATTCATCCAAAACAATCCCAAAGGACTCAGGATAAAAAACACTTCTGCTTTCAGAGAAAGAACTGTTGGTATCTCAATTGAAATCCAAGCAAACTTTTTTTTTTACTTTCTTAATTTTTTGCTTGAGTTACCTTCTATAAAAGGATTAATATGGGAAAACTGTTTTACATGATAGCACATACGAAATCTGAATCAGATTGCTTATCATCTCAGTGAGAGGGGGAGGGAGAGAATTTGAAACCAAAATTCCTTTTACAATGTTGGAAACTTTTTACTTGTCATCGGGGAAAAATAAATTAAAAAAATTTTAAATCCCATAGATTGAATATACTATGAAATTTCAATCTTCAGAGCTAAAGGAAAGTAAAGCTTTTAAAGAATTATACTTCCATTAGGGGAATTTTTTTTTCACTTTCAAAATAATCAAATAAGTTCTTACCATAATAGAGATGGTAAGGCAAAAGGCAAATGAGCCTATTGTAGTCTAAATCTTCTTTAATGAATTTAAAGTTATTTGAACGTTTTTGGTTTGCAATTCAGGAATTAAAGGAGACTTATAACTATCTTTCAAACTTGCAAAAAGAATTTTTTTTTTGGCAGAAGTCAAATTGGGAAGACTGCATTTTATTTGCAAAAGTTAATATTAATAATTTTATTTCAAATGTAAACTTTTATTAAGCACCTCTTCTCGTTTTTATTGATAGCTTTTGTTCTTGTCACATTAATTTCGGAATAAATGCCGCCCTCTCTTAGCAAGCCCATAATGGCTTGGGACAATTAAATAAAAAAGATACTTGTCAAAACCTACCCAAATCATAGTCATAGCCAACATACATATGAAATAGCAGCTTTAGTAGCTTTTGTCCTTAATGAAGAGAAGTTAAAGATCTAGAGTTAAATCCAGAAATTTGAAATTTCTTGCGTCATCCCCGACAATCTCTAATCTCTATGTGGCAAAAACTCTGAAGGGAGGAGCATTTTCTCTTTTGTCTCTGGATCTCCATTCTCTCTCTCATCATCCTTGCAAAATCTTAGCAAAGGCTTGATTATGGATTGATGAATCATTTATGATTTCACCTCTGAAAAGAACGCATGAATGTGCTGCAGATGGAGGTGGGCGGGCATGCCCAAGACCGAGACTGCTAAGTAGCAAAGGTTTGATTCGAACCCAGGTCTTCTCATTTTCAAACGTAATACTTTGTTCACTGCTTCATTTGCCTTTATTAGAGAGTTTGGTCATGGAAATGATTTTTAAAAATCAGCAGATTCACAGCAGCCACATCCTTGGATTTATTCGATGTACTCCACAGTCAAGGGCATTCGAAGTGAGGGTCCGTTAAGTGTTCCAGATTACCTCCATTTGTCCATAAGGGTCACAGGAAAGAAGCAGATGTGTTTGTGGCTAGAACTAACAGACTGCAGGA
Source organism: Monodelphis domestica (assembly GCF_027887165.1). Taxonomy (NCBI): domain Eukaryota; kingdom Metazoa; phylum Chordata; class Mammalia; order Didelphimorphia; family Didelphidae; genus Monodelphis; species Monodelphis domestica. The sequence continues at coordinate 252,770,831 of NC_077234.1, forward strand.
AAGACGACCTTAACAAGCCGTGCCTCCTAGTTACAGGTGCTGCGGAGAAGCGCAGGGCTCGGCGTTCTCTAGTTCACTGTTTTAAATGGATGCGTTCTCGAGGCCAGGAGAGACGGAGTCAGAGGTAGGAGGTTTCTTTGGCTTCCAGCACGTTCTGATTAAGGAGAGCAAATGATGGAGCGTTGCCGTCTGGTCTAGATCCTCCCCTTCCCCACGTCCCTCGCCTTTCCTTTGGGCAGACAGAACAGCAGGAGATCCGATCCACGCAGGCCGGGTGGGAAAGTTAGCTGCTGTTCTGGCTACGGAGACGTGAACAAGCGGGTGTTAAGCTCTCGGTTTCTTCCCGTCTGAAGTCCGGAGTGCCTGCTTGCCAACGAGCAGCTACATAGTATTGTCTCAAAAGCACTTCAGAGATTCCCGATAGCACAGTATTCGGAGGCAACAGATAAGAAGGCCAATTCTTATGGAGTCAAAGGAGGCCTTCTGAGCTTTCTCAGGAAGGGGAGACAATTCTTTCCCCAGTTGGAGAGGCTTCTTAAAGACGCACCAGCAAACTCTACACGAGGACCCTCAGGAAAGTAGCGCCTTTGCTGCTGCGTAACAGACTGCTACTGTGGTCGCTGTCGGTGATACAGTGTTACCCTTTAGTTTGTTTGCATAGACGTTTTCGGTCCTTTCCTTTCCGACCTTTACTCTCCATGTTGGTCACAACTCTAAGACAGGGGAGCATTAAGGGCTCGGCAGTGGGGGCTAAGCGAAGGCCCCTGGGTCACATCGCTCAAAGTGCCTGACCCGGATTCGAAGCCAGGTCCTTTGGTCCCTAAGGGGGGGGAGGGGGGGCTCCATCCACTGAGGCCCTCGAAGGCGTTCCGATGGGCCAAAACCCAAGCGCGATCTCTTCCGATGCCAGCACTATTTCTAGTGGCGAAGGCAGCGCTTTTAGCTCCATTTGGCGAGGATTTCATGGGGTTTGTGGTGCCTGTTGGTGATGTTTTCAAACTGAACCTGAAGCCCGGACGAATGTGCTCATATCAGCTCGACAAAGGGAAAACACCAGCTGCTTTTCAGGGTTACCAGGAGGTGCAAATGGGTGACGTCGGTCAAGTGCTTAGGGCGGTGCCCGGTGCGCAACAGGCGTGATATCGATGGTTCTTCCTCTGGAGAGAGCCAGCGCCCGTTGTCTGTGCGCCTCTCCACGTAAGAAAAACGTGCAGGGGAGCCTGTGGACTAGGCAGTGTGGAGCGCTTCCGGCGTTCTTCTAGCCCAGATGAAGTCTTTGATAGGACTCCGTACTATTTCTGGCGCAAATCATGTCTAACAACGATCATTGTTATGAAGAACGTTTATTAATACCAATATCAATACCTCATCATATGATCAATAACAGCATTATTAATAAAGTCTTTATTAATAATAAACATGACGATCCTATAAATAATCACTTACTAAGAGGGCCCAGCACTCCGGGGATAGTCATGCCTAAATCACTTCAGAGAATAATAGAGTCAAAGATGTAGGAGAGACGCCAAGGGCTTATCTAGTTCCCCTCCTACTCAGTGGCATTCCGAGGGCCATGAACTCTACTCCGAGGGTCCTTCAGCAGCTTGAACTGGACCTGTTTATGAATATTTGACCCTGAATCCGTTTTACATGCCAGGGAGCAAGTGACCGTGAAGAATTCTAAGACTCTCCAAAATCTTTCTTGGAATGTGACTTTCAATTCCATTTATCTTAACCAAAATGTAAGGAGTGACTTCATAGTGCCCAAAGCATTATTTAGGAAAAGGCAAAGTGCCTCCCCTCCTGGGGATTAAAGTCCAGCAGAGTAGCTATCACATACAATGTCACACGCAGAACGCAGGTACACACACAGGTAGTGTGTACAATTTGGGGTGCCGTGGCTGCTAACCAGAGGAATCAAAGTCTACTTCCTGGAGGAGACAGTTTTGTCTCAAAGGACAGGTAGGATTTTTAATAGACCTCCATTACATGGTAGAAGTGGAAGTAGAAACAGGACAGACAGGAAGAGGGTAAGGCATTTGGAACTCTGGGAACAAAAGGAGGCAGGGAAAAAATAAGAATTTGTTATCCAGAATTGAAGGCAAATTGTTCTGTTTGGGTAAAGAGTGAGTAACATAAAATAAGCTAAAAAGATAGTATGGTTCCTGAATTTAGAGGTGGATGCCTCCCTGGACAGTTTCAATGTGCTCAGTAGCCAATAGCAGCCATATAAAAATCTTGAGCAGAGGAATGACGTGAGCCAGCGGGTGCTGTGGGGAATGAGATCAAAGTAAAAGAAGTGAGCAGAGGAAGAAGAGACAGCAGGATCTAGGAAGACTCTATGGCACTAGCGCTAGCAAGTGATCATGGGGGCCTGTGAAATGATACAAACGCTAACGACATTACAAAGCTCAGTACAAACAGGGCCTCTGCTAATGCAATATGTCACGTGAGGGTCTGGAGAATGGGAATGGTGACCACATGACTTTGATCCTGGAAGTCGGAGTGGTTGGAGGTTCCCCTGAGAGAAGTCTGACGGGAGAGAAGAGGAATGGCTTTGAGTTAACCAGGAGCTATGGAGGGGAGAATGGCTTCTGGGAGTTGGAGATCCAAGTCTGAAGTATGGGAGAGGTCAAGGTTGGCCACATACCATCTGGGGACATTTCTCCCCAGACAGCTAATGCTGCAATAATATGGCCAAGAGGAGGCCAATAGGCAAAGAGAAGGAGGAGAGAGAAACAGTAGGACATTGGGATGGGCGGAGTGCCTGGAATACTCTTTTCACTGGGAAAAACAAAATGTAAGGGACTGACCATTAAAAGAACTACAAGATGGCTGTGTCATAGAGACATGCAGAAGTCACTTATGGTGTGGTCCTCTTAATCCATAGAAAATGCAGGAGCATGTTTAAGTTCCCAGTGTCTTAGATGTGGAATTATCTGGAAATGCCATTCTTTTTATTGAAAAAAAAATTATATGACCCACATAGCATCGGCAAGAACAGTAGTGAAATAATGTCAGCTAAAATCTAGAATTTATACCTTCTGTAGAGTGACTCAAGTGCAATATATGAACCACATGCAAGAAATGATCTTCACTCTCTAGTTCTGATTTCTTCACTCCTTTGTGACTAGATGGGGGTGAAAAAAATTAGAATCTGCTACTAGATTAAGTCTGGGGGGAGAAACCAGAGGGGAAATGTCAGCTCAGAAGATGGAGTTTGCCTCCTAAAATACCCAGGTAACTTCCATTCCATTCCATATAGCGTTTAAGATTAAAAAGTTTTCATATGCAGTCAGTTACTTAGGACATAAATAGAAAGTGGCAACCCAACTATGACTGGGCCTCCTTAAAACCTCCTCTTCAAAGAGATTCATGAATAATGTGAGCTCAATAATTCATGAGCTTGCAGATGCTAGTCCAAATAGCCTCTTCCTTTTTAAGGTTTCAGTTTGTAGAGCTGTGATCAAAAGCCTTCATCAGTCATGATAGTCGCATTTGTACTTACTCCAAACAAATCGTATTTGCATGTGAATGTTTTTCATTGAAATGAGATCTAGAATATGCCAGCCAAGGCCCAACTAAAAGGCATTTTATGCCATTTAAATTCAGTCAAATTAAAGGCTGAATGCAACCTAAAAGGTCTACTCTCCGAACAGTAATTTGACACATCATAAATAAGAGACATTTTTTTTGTTAGAGTAGTCTCAGCACTTGTCAGAAAATTGTACACAGCCATATTAACAAAGTGTTGCCTCGTAGGGAATAATAAAGGAAAACCTTGTACGTGAAGCAGCATAACACATATACACAGAGCACTATAGAGTGTCACTAGTTCAAAGGGGACACTTTTATCGGATAGTTACAAAAAGTGAGAAAGAATAATGCTTTGACTAGCCTAAAAGTCAATGAATGAAAAGTCAACAGTCTTAAAAGACTGTTCTTAAATGGAAAAAGAAATAACTTCTAAAAAGTAGACTCCTGCTCATGGATTACTATTTGGTTTCTAGTATGAGGGGTTCATTTCTCTTATGACTTCTGTTTATCAGTTCTCTTGTATTACAAATAATAGATGTGAGGAGCATGCTTTAAAAAGTAAGTCCGATTGATCTGCAAATCCAACGGAAGTAAACTTACTCTAACTACTTAAAGACTGAGTGTAACTAAGAGGAGGCGGGATGTCATGAACTGAGTGCCTAGAATAGCCCCGTTTTCAATGACTCCAGAAAAAAACGAAATCGACAAATGATTAATCAAATGTTTTAGTGTCTGTGGCATAAAGAGCATTTCGGAAGAACAACATCAACTTCGGACCACATAGCAGAATATAGAGTAAAAGCCTATGAAACCAATTCATCATTTGGTTTCCTTATTGAAATTCAACAGAGCCTCTCCACTACTATTAAGCAGCTATCTTTAGCCCATGACATACTGCTGACAATAACACTATGACTCCCAAGTCCCATAACCAACCAGGAAATGTCTTCATTATCAAACAATCAATAAGCATTCATTAAGGACTTATTATGTGCTAGGCAATATTCCTCTTGGAATAAAACAAAGTGGGCAAAAAGAGTCCCTCTTTGCCAGGGGGACTGGCAAAGTTTCAAAACCAGTCTGCCTCATTTTCACCTTATCTTAACTAGGTGATAACATGTCTGTCACTCATAGACTTCCAATCAATCAGACATAGGCCTTAGGCTAAGCCTAAAAAAGCCTTCAAACTGGAATGGCTTTCCATAAAAATAGCATTTGTATATGCTGAGGAATCTTGGCATCCATAAATTATCTACTGAAAGGAGGAGACAGAATTTCAGAAATTGCAGCAAGTGTGGCTTTCCAGCATACGAGGTGAGAATCACTCCTCAGCTGTTCTGAGAAGGGTCTGCTACCCACAGCATTTCCATATCAGTTGGCTTCACTTATGAAATCCAAAGCTGGGTGGATGTGTTTTCTGTGTGCTAAAGGTGAACCTAAAAATGGGAGAAATGGCCTGGCAGCAGCCAGGATTTACGAGTTGCTCCTTTGCTACACATACTTTCTAGCTTTAGTCCACTTTTTGTAAGACTTTGGTATGTTTTCATGGAAAATGAATTCAGAAACTTTTGAGAACACATTTTGTAAAATCTAATCTAAATGTATTTCCGAAGTAAAAGTGCAGTTGTGTTTGACTCCTCATCAGCCTGTTCAGGTTTTCTTGGCAGAGATATTGGAGTGGTTTGTCATTTTCTTCTCTAGCTCATTTTATAGATAAGGAAATATGACAAATAGAGTTGAATGACTTGGCCAGTGTCATACAGCAAATGTCTGAGGTCAGATTGGAACTCAACAAGAATTTTCCTAACTGCAGGCTTGGCACTCTTGGCACGTTTCTTTCTCGGCTGGTTAACCAAATGGCAATCACCTAATAATCTTGGCAGAAAGTACACAAGTAGGGGCTTGAGACAGCTTGCATTAAAGAACCACTCAACTTATATGACCATAGAACCTTGATGGAGAGCTATAACTACATTCTGGAGACTTGACATTTGTGGAAATGGGAGATGAAATAAGGATGCTCCAGAGTTGGCTTTGGTTTTCCATTCAAAGAGCTTACATTTGAGGGCTAGATAACATTTAAGTAGACTGGACCTATGAAGTTTTACCTAAGAGGAGGCAAGGCAGACAGCCTAGTAGATCCAAAATACCCTATCAACAAAAATATGAATTATACAGGACCAAAAATTAGTCAAGAACCAGTGATAAATGATATCAAGTGACTTCTTCCACCTCAGAAATTACACAAAATTTAAGCTAAAATCACAGAGACGGCTGAAAAGTGAGTGCAATGGCAGGCAAACAAGACAGTACATCTAGAGACCAAGCAGAGATACTTAAAGCCTACAAGGTCCTCTATCTGTAGACATAAAAAGTTACAGGCTCTCCTCAGAAAAACCTAAGGTCGTTGGAAATCCAGGGTATAGATTTTTGGAAGTTAATGCAAATATTGTACTTGCATTAGGGGTAATTCTATGATACCCCAGACCCAAGTCCAGACACTCTAAGCAATTTCTTCTTGGGAACCTGAATATCCATTGCTCTAAATCCCAAAGATCCAGTGGAGTCTACTTTTAGGACATGAAGGTCAGTGTAGAGATCTAGCGGACCTAGGGAAAGACCCAGAAGAGGGATAACCATTCCATTCATCAATGCAAAAGGAGGCAGAGCCTGGCTTAAGAGAAAGGCTCAGTTAAGAAAAAGATACAGACCACTATAAATAATTATTGTAGATCCAGAGATACCTCAAATCCCAAAGGAAGAGTTAACAACTGCAAGCAAAGAAATGCAAAGAATGACCAAGACATAGTTGCAGAACCATCATTCCCCAATATCAAAAGCATCAATAGTGTATGTATGTGTGTATATATGTATACATGTATGAAAGCATAATTATATCCATACCTGTATATGTTCACACATGTAGACAAAAGCATGAGTACACATACATGTACAGCAGTCATTCAGATCTCTGTGTAATTGGAAATCTTGTGCCTTTAAACTATATTTCCCATGAACCCACTGACTTCCTATCATTACGTGCTGATGTAGACAGGGGGATATATTGGGTGGGGTTCCTGGTCTCTCTCTTTGCTTCCTGTTGTTGCGACTTTGGTGGAGTGGGCTTTTTGAACAGGTAGATTAGCCATGTGCATGTGGTTTTATTTTGTTACCTTTTTATTCCTTTATTTCTAATGATCATTAATAAATCTCTTAAAATATAATATTTTAAATTATCATAGATTAATTTTAATTTTTATATCTCCTATCTTGGGTTCACTCATCACTCCTTATGCTCATTTACCCAATAAATCCAATCAGTTACTGAGTTTGATTTTTAAGCCACTTTTTTGGCATTAATTTCTTTTCCCCATTTTTCTTCTACCTGTCTTATTTGATTTTTAAATTTCTTTTTGAACTATTCCAGAACTGATGACTATTTCCTATTTGGGGGGCAGGTGGAGATTTTGCATGTGTTTGCTTATTTCTTAACATCTCCTGGTGCTTCTATTTTTTGCTCCTTTTTCCCTGTAGAAATTTTCAAGGGTCAAGAATTTTTGTTTTGTTTTTTTTCCTTTTATTTGCTCATTTTCCCACCCAGGGAATCTGGAAATCTGCAAGTTGCTGGCCATTTCTGGCACTGAGGGTTTTGCTTTGGGGCTATCTGCACTGCCACCTCTGCAGAAGCTTGAGAGTGTCCAGTGCTATGGAGCTCTGAACCTCACTGCCAGGACCTGGGACTTCTAGGGTTGCATCTGTGGTGTTCTTTTGTTGGTGTAGCCCATGTTTAGGATGCTGAAGTTGTTTATGTCCTGGTTGTGCATCTGGTGAAGTAGGTTGGGGGCCTAGGAGTGGGATGCTGGTGGGAGAGTTTTCCTGCATTACTTGGGCAGTTTTGCTTCAGATTCTCCCTTATATAGTGGAAATCCTGTCTCTATCTTTCACATCATGGGATGTGGGATCCCACATGGATCTCCCACATCAGTGGGAGAGCTCCCTTGCTCATCCTGCTATGACTCCTGTCCTTTTAAGGCACCTTTTAAAGATCAGTTTGGAAGGATATTGAGAGGACTTTCAAATTTTGATGCTGCTACACTGCCATCTTGTCTCTCCCCCATCAGTTGCTAAGTTTGGTCAGTTCTAACTCCACAATGACTCATATGGACACAGAAATTCCCTTTTCTCATCTAGTAGTCATCCTAATTCAAGATGTCAGAAACACATCTAAGACTACTGCAATAGTCTTCTATTCGGTCTTTGTTCCTTAAGCCTCCGTGCAAAATTTACCTCAAGAGTCAAATATAAAATCCTTGCTGTGACATTTTAAATTCTTCACAACCTGATCTCTTCCTATCTTCCTAGCCTTGCTGGTCTCAAATTTCCTTATTCACAATTCTGTACACACACAAAATTCCATTTCCTAATCTATACATTTGAATTGGCTGTGTCCCATGAATTGAATTTTCTGCTTCCTCATGTCTGCCTCTAGGAATTCTTGATTTCCTCTAAGACTAATTTATGCTATCTTCTTCAGAAGGCTTTCCTGGCACCTTCTAGTTTACCTTCTGCCAAAATTACCTTTTATTTATTTTGCATATATTTTGCATGGACCTTTATATATACATATCTTCTCTGTAAGAATATAAACTCCTTTTGTCTCTGAATAGCCTGGATCTGGTGATTGACATGGTCCCTGAATTTTCCAAGCTTTTCTCTTTCTCCCTGAGCTGGCCTACTCACAGTCATCCTATCTTAACACTGGCAAATATTTTCCAAATGGGGAAATGGAGGGGTATCCAGGTATCCAGGTATCCAACACATAGTTAACTATTCACTTTTTCTACATTGTATGGATAAGTCCAAATGGGCCTATGTTCCTACTTTTTAGTGCTTTAGCTCCTTAGTCTCAAGTATGATGCTTCTCATTTACATAAAATGTCACAACAACATCATTAACTGTTTAATATGAAATATATTTTCAACAACAAGGCAAAACTAATCATAAAAGTGTTTCTTCAATAGAAGGCAAAACCCAGGAATAATCAACACTCATAAACTTGGATCCCAAGCTCTCACATCTATAAAGCAAATACTAATAGCAAGCTAAGGTGAATTTGATAATTCATGGGTAATTCATGATTCCAGAGGGCCATTGTTCTCTTTAAGGAAACAAATACTGGATACAAAACTACTTCTTGACTCACATCTCTACTGGTGGAGAAAGATGCTCTTTTCATGCCATTAAAGCAGTGTCAAGCTCTTTAAATACATAGCCACTCTTGGCAGGGTGCTGAGAATATATCAATACAGCTCCTGGAAAAATAGCTACAAAGAATAACTCTTCCCTTTTCTTTCTTCCCCTCTTACACTATAGAGAGAAGTAAAGGGCAACCCCCTAGAGGTTACCTTCTCACGCTTTTGATGATATCAGAGGACAGTAAGCTCAGACAACTATTCTGGTAAAATACAAAGGGTTCTGCTTTCGCCAATAAGACTGCAGCAGGAATATCTCCGTTTTTCAACCACAAGTATCTTCATGTCATCTTAAAAGCCTATCCATCATCTTTATTCAAGTCCTGTCAACTTTTAAATTCTGACTTCTTTGTCTTCTATCCATGGCTTCTTCTGACTCCTATGCCCAGCTTCATGCCATTTCATCTCATCTCAACTCAATCTTCATTTGGTCATATCTCTGTGTGTCAGTTCCTCAAATCTAGGTCCTTAAATGAGCAACATCTCATCTCTACCTTACATTGCATAACTCAAAAAATCCACCTTTCTTTGAAATATGTCTTTATAAAGACTCTAAATAGTCTTTAAATAATCATCTCTTATTTGCTAAACACTTATCTGATTCATAGTTTATTTTCTATGTACTTCAACATTCTAAAATGTTATACATATACATAACTGAGTATAATGGACAATACTTTACAGCCATAGGCCCCCCACCCATAGTTAATGTTTTGCCTTTAAATAGTTTAATAGTTTTAGAGTTTGATAGTTTTAAATAGTACAGTTCAATAGCTTTAAGTAGAATATTTATCTGGGAAGCTTTCTCTCAGATCTTCAGAACAATCTATGTCTCTAGTCAAGAATTTTTAATTTGATGGGTTTATTTTCTAGCTTTTTAGGAATGTTCTTTTATTTTTAATGTCCTTTTTCAGTAATCAAGATGTTCATATAACAACAGGGTAGTATTTTATTAGATTCCCAATATTTAGCTCAGTACTTGGTAAATAGAAAGGACTAAATATGTATGTTTAAAAATCATATGTGTACATATATAGACATATATATGATATATATCCTGCCTGCAAAATGTTTTATGTATAAGGTTTTTGTATATGTGCACATATATACACATTTAAAACTTTCTAGAAGTGAATCATGACTAAGATGTTGGACAACTCCAACATCTAGAACACTTTATCAATATTTTATTTTATTTTAAACCCTTACGTTCCATCTTGGAGTCAATACTGTGTATTGGTCCCAAGACCAAAGAACTGTAAGGGTTAGGCAATGGGGGTTGAGTGACTTGCCCAGAGTCACACAGCCTGGAAGTGTCTGAGGCCAGATTTGAACCCAGGACCTCCTGTCTCTGGGCCTGGCTTTCAATCCACTGAGCCATCCAGCTACTCCCCTCAGTATTTTAATTTAGAGAAAAAAATATATTTTCAAAATTTTCAAGTTTGCATGATCAAAATGAAATAGAAATAAATAAAGCTTTTTTTGAAGACACAGATTTTCTTCTCTTCTTATATCAACTTGTGAATTACTTATTCATAGTTTTGGCAATATGTATATATAATGTATATTTTCATATTTCAGTAATATGTCATTGGTTTGGAGACAAAAGCATTCATATGTAAATAAACATTTCAAACAAGTCAATATAAAGAAAAAAGTCTGCTATGCTAGGGAATTTAGGACAATTCTGATGCAAAGGTACAGACTTTATAAAAAAAAAAACCCAAAAGGGAATGATTTGTGGCAGAAAAACACAATATATCAGCAAGAATGTGAATGCTAATGAACGGACGCCAAGGGATGAGGGTACAGAAACATATATTGCAAGCAGACACTGATGAGGGCAGATGTAGAAAAATGATTATCAACTTTAGACCCCCAGAGCAACATGAATGAAATCACATCCTTGTGTTCAGGGAAATAAAACAGGCAACTTGGATAGAAATAAAGAGAGGCTTTAATTATCTAAAAGTAAATTGGGAGCAACCCATGATAATACTGAAGTGGGGTTATTATAGAACACAATGCAGAGTTAATTCAGAAATCAGTTTGTTCAAAAACATCAACAGCTGGGTTTAATAATAGACACAATGAATCAAAAATGAATAAAACCTTGAGATAGAAGATTATCTGAGCAACTCTAATCATATTATTAGATTCACTAAGAAGAACAAACCGACAAAATGTATAAAAGGAACTTATTTGTGTGAACATATTTTTAAGACGACAATTTTCGGAAGATGATTGGTAGGAGATAAATATTAGACTTCCGGTAAAGATGACAACACGAAAGGTTCTTGCATCTTAGAAATACTCTGCAAAGATTTATAGAGACACCAGATAATGAAATGATGCAATGAAGCTAAAAGGAAACATCATGTGGATGCCCTGAGTGACACCGCATCCAAGTAACTCAATGAAAAGCTGATCAATCAATCAACTTTCTGTATGTGCTATGTGCTAGGGACTAGGAATAAAACATGCAGAATAAAGAACAATCCCTACTCTTAAGACGTTTATGATATAATGATGAAAAGTAAACAGAATTCAGAATTCAGAATAATAATAAAATGTGATAGGCAGAGCAAATAAGCATCCAGTGGGAAAGACTCCAACGTAGGAGAGCAATTAGAAATAGACAGATGGAATGAGGTCTGAAAGGAGTAGCTCTGTGGGCGGTGATATTGTGAAGATACCTGGTATGGGGTGAAAAGTGAAATCTGGGAGATGAGAAGAAAGCTCATAGCACCTACAGAAAGGGGTCCTTTTAGAGGAGGGAACCCTTTAGAGGACAAGATTATGATCTCGTTTAAACACGTTACGTTTTTCTTAAGAATGGGATTCTGAGAAGAAATTTCTAACAGACACGAGAAGAGCCAGAAGAGAGCAGTGTCAGAAAGCCCAGAGAGGAGAGTATAAAGAAGACAAGGGTCAACAAGGCCAAGTGAAAGGCCTAAGAACAGGGAATCAAATTTGGCAATGGAGAAATGATTCACTTCCTGGAGAACAACTTCAGTTACATGATAAGATCTGAATCTAGGAAGAAGGGAGTGAATGGAGGGAAAATTGATGTAATCTTGCATAATCAGCTTTTCCAAGGAATTTGGATGAGGAAGGAAGGCAAGGCAGAGAGGACAATTTAAGGGAATAGTTGAGTCTAGAAAAGGTTCTGATTATGTATGAGATGTCTGGAAATGTTTGAAATGAACATGAAGGAAGCATTTAAGAGTAAAAGACTGAAAATTCAGAAGTGATTGAAGATAATATGTCCAGAGGGCATGAGATCAATAAACCATAAAGAAGCCTAGGTTCTGTCAAGGTCCTGGCTAACTTTTGTTTTTTCAGGGAATAGAGGAAAAGAAAAAGGGACATGATTTCAAATGGTTTTGTGATGATGGGAATGGGAGAAGAGTGAGCTAATATTGAGTGACCTCCCTTCAAACAAGAGCCAAAGTCCTGGTATGAGAAAAAAAAAAAGTAAAAGGAGGTTTGGGAGTCTGGAGGAGAATAAGAGAGGTTTGGAATACCTTTTCTGGGGGTGAAATAGATAATTAACTAAGGTGGAATAAAAAGACATCTTTGTTGAAGTGAGGAATCAATTTAAGTTGAATATCGTGATTTTGAAATGTACTAATCAGCATGATTGGGAGACTTCTTTCAGCTATATGCAATGGCTCATGAGTAAAGAGCAAGGGGCAGCAGATTGTAGGAGTAATCTAGAACTGTTCTTCTGGAAAGAGAAGAGAAATAAGAGGACAAGGGAGTGAATGATTTAAGAGTAGAGGACAATAAATTTAAAGTAATTAACTATTCTGTTGAGATTGGAGAGAAATGAAAATGATTCAGATCAGGAATAAAGGTCTGACAAAATACGGAGGAATAGAAGAATTAGAGGTTTTAATTAGGTGGATAATAGAAGAAGGCTGAGAAATAGGAAGAGATAGAATGATAGAAGGCTATGTGGTAAGATTAGGAGGATATCAGAGTTTCTAAAAATGCAAATGAAATGTGAAACATTTGAGGTTAATGCTAAGATATAGTGGGTGACTATCAAAATACTGGGGGAAATGGACTAAAACCCCAAATAAAACAATTCAAAAAACTCTATGATAATTGGAGATCTCAGTGTTTATCTTTCAGACCTGGAAAAATCCAAGAAAAAAAAAAAGCCCAATTAAAAAATTTTAGTACCTAAATAAAATTTTATGAAAAAGTTTAGATCAGATAATTCACTGGCAATTACTGGTAATCAAAAGCAATATATGTGTTTCATCATTGTCTATGTCACTTTTACAAAAATTAAGCTTATGCAAAGGCATTAAAAACCTCATGTACAAATGCAGAAAAAAATTCAACATGTCCTACTGACCAAACAAAATAAAATAGTACTCAAAAGATGTATGTTTGTCAAATTTGAGAAATTAATTTAGAAGGATACTAAGTAATATAATCTTAAATAACATATGGGTCAAATAAGAATTTATAAAGACTGAATAATTTTGTCAGAGAAAAAGACTGCAGTGAAATAACATGTACTAATACTTAGAAATGCAGCCAAACCAGTTGTTAGGGGTAAATTTACTATATATTTCATCAATAAGATAAAGAAAGAAGTAATCCACAAATCAGTATAAAACACTTGAACATCCAGTGAAAATAAAAATAAAATTAGAAAACAGAAAAATCCAAGTAAACAAAAAATGATCAAAATAAAAAAGTTTGAAATATAGCTTTTAAAAATAATTTTAAAATTATTGAACTGTTAAGTAATTTGTTCACCAAAAGGCAGACAAAATAAAATTACTGAAATAAAAAATGAAAAAAATTCACAAGAGATTAAAAAAAGAAATAAAGGTCATTATTAGAAACTATTTTGCTCAATCAAGTATAAATAAACAAATAAAGTTTATAAATATTTACAACAAACATAACATTTTCAGAATAAAAAAAGAAAGAATTTTAATGACAAATTTCCAGAAAAATAAATTAAACAATCTACAAAACAACTCCTAAGGAAAAAGTAAATTTTACTAATTGAAAACTAACTTTAATACCACATAAATTTCTTACAAAAACAGAAAAAAAGCATCTCTCTATGGGTTATTTTAGCACCTAAAGAACAGAGATTATGTAGTGAAAGAAAACTCTATATTGGCATTAAATGAATTTTATAACAAAAATATTAAAATAAATTTTAATAAAGATGCCACAGCAATGTATTTGAAAAAAGTTCCACACAATGACCCAACTTATACCAGGAATGAAAAGATGGTTCAACTGTAGGGAAACAACTAATAAAACAGACAATATTATTGATTGATTTTTAAAAATCACATTTATTAATATGGAAAATGACATTTTTCTCACAACAAAATCCAACATTATAAAATAAGATGTTATTGGCCTTTCCAGTTAGATCTGGGCAAATAAAAATGCATACGTTCATCATTTTTGCTCTATCTATGGATGAATATATTTGACTATATTGCTATATCTATATATGTATATATTTTAGATAGACAGATAGATACCCATAATCCATAGAACTACTAGTTTACAATAAAAGTTAAGTATGAGATTAGATAGGAAACGGGCAGGGAGCACATAATCTGAATTCTCCTTGATAAGTAAGTCTAAAGAATTAAAAATGATCTATTTTTTAACACTGAGAACACAACACGTTCCTAACACTGTAGGTGAATTTTGGAGAACTTGAACTTGGGTCTAATTAGCTTCCTTTTTCTTAGACTTTGTGAATATGAGTCTCTGAGGTTAGCTTCTGTTCCTCAGAATTGACCCCAAACTATTTAAGAAACCAACATAACATATAAATTATATCTATAGAAAAAATTTCTAAAACCACATGGATTAAGAGTGCCTGTGAACATTATCCTGAGGGACTTAGAATAAGGATTCAGTATGTTTAGATGTTTTATAGTCCATCAAGCTCGCATTTATATGCCGACTATATGATCCAAGCACTGTGTATGCAAAAATAAGAATATATCCTGGATGAACCAGGGGTCGTATGAGATGAAAGGGATTCAGATTAAGGAGAATTGGGAAAGATTTATTATACAAGACCTGCCTTTAGCTGATACTTGCAGAAAGCCAGGAAAGATGGAAGGTGGAGCTGAGGGAAAACATTCCAGGCATGAGGGACAGTCAATAAAACCCTCCAGAGATGAACTGTGTTCAAGAAACAGCTGGAAGGGCAGTTTCCCAGGATCTCAAGGAGCAGAGTAAAGAATAAGAAGACTGGAAAGGTAGGGAAGGACTGGGTGATGAATTCAACACTGAGTCTTAGAGGGAAAAAAGAAACAAACTCTCAAACCACTGGTACATACAATGTACTCTATTTGGCAGAACCCAACAAATATTTATTTAAGGCTATGTAGGAGATTTTTCTGGGAACTAGTGATAAAAAACTAAAAATTGTTCAGTCTAGGATCTTAAAAGGTGCCCGAGTTCTCTTTGGGTAGATCCAGCATATATGGAAATACACAGATATAGAAGTAAATATTAAGTGGCTACAACAGGGAGGTTCACAAAGAGTCTTCTTTAAGGGGTTTTATCCAAGCTTTTGCACCCCCCCCCCCCAGAAGCTGGTGGTTGTGAGAGGACAAGACTAGGAGAAGGTAACTAGATTTTGGAGACCACCACAAGTTGAAGGAAAAAATTGTCCCACATGGAAAATAACTAGTAGGTTAGTTTAAGCGGAACAACGTGTAAAGGAGAGCCAATGAAAATAAAACTGGAAAACTAAAAAAGTGAGAGCCAGATTAGGGAGGACTTTAAATGCAATGCTGAAAATTGTATAATTTTTCCGAGGACAATTAGGGAAACGTTGATATTATATTCAGTATCAACAAATATTATATCAGTTAAGGTAGTCATTTATCCAAAATAATATGAATAATTTCTATTTGAGAAGCATCGTATTTAGAGATCTGTTTTCAGAGTAGGGAAACCTGAACTCAAGACTTGCCTGCTCTAAACTTGCTGCATCACTTTGGCCAAGTCATTTAATCTCTTAATGCCTTAGTCCATTCCTTGAAGCCATAAATTGCCCAGCAAATGTTGAACCAGTTCAGTAGACTGGGTTTACCCATCCAGTACAATCCAGAGTTGAGCTGCACTCCCACAAGAGACTCCTCGCCATTTTATGGGGTTGTAACGTCATGAAGCTGTTGTCATCACAACGCTTCTTTTAATTTGTCACATGCTCTTGTTCTTATGAAGGAAAATGGAGAGAGTAATCAAGGATTTGCTACCACTTCCAAGGCTAAGAATGTCAGGGATGAGTCAAGTCCAGATCTTTTTATTCCCAATCCAGGGGTCTTTCCTCTCCATTGTCAAGGCAGTGACTATAAAAGGGCTCAGAGTTGCAAGGGCAGGTTCTACATTAAAAGGTATCTGGTACTTTTCAGGTGCTTTTCCAACTTGATCTTTGGAAGTTTGTTTGTTTGCTTTTTAATTGGGAATCTTTGTAAAAAAAATGCTTTTTCTTCCAATGTAAAAACAAAACAAAATAGCATGGAGATAATCATTAAGAGTCTTTTTTAAATGGTCAATAGGGGCAGTTGGGTAGCTCAGTGGATTGAGAGCCAGACTTAAAGACAGGAGGTCCTAGGTTCACATCTGGCCTCAGACACATCCCAGCTGTGTGACCCTGGGCAAGTCACTTAACCCCCATTGCTTAGCCCTTATCACTCTTCTGCCTTGGAACCAATTCACAGTATTGATTCCAAGATGGAAGGTAATGGTTTAAAATAAAAAGTAATAAAATAAAATGTTAAATAAACAGCATCAATGGAAAGTTATCTCACCCCAATCTGGAGTTATTATTATTATTTTTTAATTTTCTGACACCTCATCCAACATCACCTTTGAACAAAAACTGTGTATTGTTTTTACATGGTTGGAATAGAAAGAGAAAAAATGAGGAGTTATAATCTTGGAAAGTTGCGTTTAGGAATTCTTTCTATATACTAATCCCTGCATTAATGGCCTCTGTGATGAAATCAACTTCATCATGACATCGGCTTTGTTAGATAAATGAAACATCTCATAAACCACGAGTGTCGTCCTGTATTTTCTAAGCAAAGACTTTCCCCTACGAGCCCAGGGACAAATTATAGCCAGGAAGAGCATCTCTGTATTAGAGCTGTCAGGTAATGGTCCAGAGGACTGAGCTGCTGTAAAACGGTGAAACTCTCTCCCATCTCATCCCTTGGAAGGGTGAACCCTAACTCTTCCAGCGCCCAAGTGACGCTTACTCTCTAGCCCGCCCTGTGCGCTCACTCTTTCATCCTTGCCTTCTCTCTCCCAGGCTTTTCCTTTGGGTGCTCTTCTTTCTCCTGCTCTTCCTTCTCTGCTTTCCCCTATCCTGTAAGGAAGTCTAGAAGTGGGGCTAGAGGGACACGCCCTGGTCTTTCCAGGGCTTCCCTTTCCTCACCTTGGACATTCCTCTCGCTTCTGGAGCTACCTGGTGAGGAAACTATTGGAAAAGAAGTCCATCTATGAATACTCTGAGACAATGAGAACCGAGGGATCGCTAAAGACAGTTCTGAAATCTAGTACGGAGAACTGTGTGGACCTGCAAGGGCTCTGCTCTAACCTGCTAACAGGGATTTTTTAATTATTGGCAAAGAAACCAAAATATCTCTATCTAGACAATTGCTTACGCATTTCCTTCTTGCTTTTTCTCACTCTTATTTGTTGTTTTACAATTACTTAAAGCCAGAAAAATAGAATTTGCTTTACTTAAAGGTAAAAAGTTCCCTTGTATAGATGCACCTGAAAAAGGAGAGGGGGCTGGCAGAGCACTTTTTGGTCATCGTGTGCCTTCATTTTTCAGTAGTCACAGCTCTATCATGACTAGGAAGTTGTCTACCTACAAAGGTGATCACACATACAAATGCACTATCTGGCACTTGGGAATATTACATGGATTCATGACACCTCCTCGAGGACTTTGGGTCTAGACACCAATAAATGAATTAAAAGGAGGAAATGATATTTTATGTGCCAAAGATAAAATTTAGTTATAGTATGGTATAGAGACACTATAGGCTAACCACATGGCCTCAAGGCTGAACCTTCCAAAGGGGGAGCACTCATGAAAAAAGCCAGACTGGCAGATTGAGTTACGACAAGGTCCTGACTAGTGAGAACAGGTTTGCTAAATCGGTCACATTATTACCATCCGTACTGCAGATTTCCATAAGGTGGGTACTAAGACTAATGACCACATTTTATAGAAACATAATTTGGAATAAATATTCCAATTCGAACAAGACAAAAATCACACTATTTTCCCCTTTGAATTGTTTATCAGAAATGGGACACAACAGAAAGCAAATCTATTTTCCCATGAAAGAAACCTTTTGCATTTCATAGGACAATTGAAGCATCACTTCAGTATGTGTATAGTTTAAGTAAAAGGCAAAATCCTGATAATATGCCATATTGGTGTTAGGTCTTCATTATTCCAAAAATGGCCTCAAGAATATTATGTATGTTAGAAATATAAAAAATGTGGAAGTGTAGATATCAATATAGAGATACAGATATCAATATTTGTGTGGATATATGTGCGTGGATAGTATCTCAACATATACACACAAGTATGTATTTTGTAGTGAAAATTATTTTAAAAATAGTAAATTTTGAGGCAGAAGTCATGGGCTTAGATTGTAGCAATTCTGTTTCTTATCTAGGTGACCTCAAAAAAATCATTTTCTCTCATTTAGACTAAATTTATTTGTCTATTACATGAAAGAATTAAAATTAATGTTTTATCTCTAATTCTTAAGAAGATATATATCTTGTATATTTATATATATATATATATTCTGAATTTTCCTCTTTTTTCTCCTAGCTTATATGATGATAATCTTATATTAGGCTGTTAATAGAAAAACATATTATTATTTGCCATATTTCCTCATTATTTATATTTATTATACATTGTAAAGTGGTGAAAGTATCACTACCCTTGTATTAATGAAGATGGGTAATATGACTAGCCTGAGATGCCTAAAGTAGGAAGTGAAAAAGAATGGCTTTGAAGCTATAGCCTTTGACTCCAAATATAATATTTTCTTACTATATCATTCTTTTGAGACATCAAAGAAAGAAAAATATAATGAAAGAACTATTTTAAAACTTCTAGTATTATGAACTAAAAGCAATCTCCAATTATATTTTTAATTATAATTGGTAGATTGTTATTGTTCTCCAATACTTTGTGGCCTGGCTAAAATCAGAAGCAGAACAAGGATTGTTCTGAGTACCTATGAAGTACTTCTTTAAAGTATTTTAAAACTTAATGACGAAGGAAGTTACATTATCTATGTATGGATAGTTAATTATTTCTACTATTTCATGTCCAATCTAAATGGAACTAGGGATTATCAATGATGATTTTATAATTTACAAATGTGGTAAATGTATGGCTATTTTAAATAAAAAACCAAGTGTGATTGATAAAAAAATTGAGGAAATTTTAGCTATAAACATTAGCAGGAGAAATATCCAGGGTATTGGATTTAATCTCTATTATACAATGCAGGAAAAGTAAAATACCTTGAGCAATTTTCTACAATTAGTTAAAAAAAATTTATAGGACTAGAAGCACAGTCCAACCCCAAATGACAAATATAATTATGAATTGCCTCTTTACGATCCTTTGATTTTCCTGAGACAATTACAGCCCTTTCAAAAGTGTAGCATGCTTAGCTGAGAATTACGTCCGTGTTGTTTCCTCTATGAGATAACAATAGAATCATTAAATCTGTTTTCTTACAAAACGAGTCTCATTACTTTATATTGTTAATCTGGATATGTTTTCTCTCACTAAAAAAATTATAAGTTACGTCAGGGCAGATACGTGTGTGTTTGTGAGTGGGCTTGTGTCTGAGAAGCTTGGATTCGATCATTCATATTCTCACATAAACGTTTTTTAAAAAGCTACGATTTTATGTGTCCAGCACTTTATTACTGTGTGTGCGTGTGTGTGTAACACATGTAATAAGTACCCTGAGATCATACAAAAGAGCTGGACACATGGAATCATAGCATCTTTTGGACATTAAAGGAACAGTAGAGAATCTATCTAATCCAGGCTCTTGTTTGAATTGTAGAGCACGACTGATTTTCTTTTTCCTCTAAGGAGATCTGAAAAAACCCGAACAAAACACTCTATAATCTAACTCTCTCCTGACAAAGCTGAGGGCTGCTACCCTCTCTAGGTGTGATAACAAATCGAATGACTGACGTGGAACCCAAACCACGTATTCTGGGTGCTGGAGGAGTGGAACTGAGGACAATGTGCAACTTCCTGAAGAAGTGAGGTAGAGAAAAGGGCCAGCTATTTCTCCAGACAATTCTGTACGTGAAATGTAGAGACAGATTCACTTCGATACACGGAACATTGCTTTTTATTCGGTTGGTGGTTCGTTTTTATTTTAGATTGGCATTTTGTGGTGGATGATGATAATAGAAGAAAGAAGATGAAGAAAAGCATCTTTTGAAAGAGAGGAGAAAGGGGTCTGTAATAGAAACTTTAAAAACCCTCCCACCTCTGGGGACATTAATCATGTCCAGAGAGAATAAGCAGCACATTCTTTTGCAGAACCTTTTGTTTGTTTTGTGCCTCCCCTTTAGTCCTCTACCCCCAATGTGAGACACATAAAAGAAAACCCCCTTGGGGTGCAATGGATTGTCTGACTGACCTGTCCTCCATTCTCAAGCAGAGTAAATAAAAATGGACTCAATAGGCTCCTTTCTAGCTGAAGACTAAGTTACAAAACCTGACTCAACTCCCTTCCTACAGTTTAGACTGAAGGCACAAAACTAAGCTAAACACTGCACTATTTATGCACACAAACCCACCATTTTTATGCCCAATGCCTAGCAAGTGATTTTCTCATCAACTCTCTTTTAGGGACAAACTACATCTCACTGGTTCCTTTAAATGTTGCAGAATACTGCTGATTTGCTGTTTCCTCTAAGGACAACTGAAAAAAAAAACCAACAAAAAACTCAAGACTATATGATCCATTCTATATCCTAAGAAAACCGATGACTTGGCCCCTCTTTGATTGCATTGATCAGTTTCCTTTCCTCTCACGTTGACTACTCACTTGATTTGACCTGCAGTCATGAGGACATGTTGAAAAATCCCCCCCAAGTTATTTCTTCTCACTTCTCCACAGCCACACACTTGAGGATAAGTTGGTAAAACAGAGTGACTTCAGGGAATCCAGACCCATGTGTTCCTTTACCTTTAAGTGTCCTCCTACGCCTCAGTTACTGTGGGTTTGCCCAGGGAAGAACACTTGGGTCATCGATTCTAGACCAAACGGTAAATAGTACCAGTTTCACTGTGAAAGACTATTACTTCTGTAAAGCATGCATTTTTGTGTGGCATACTCCGTCATGATAGGCTAGACAGCGCCACAATGACTTTGATTAGTTACAAAACAGCTTTATAAAGACAGTAAAGCAAACGTTAGGTGCTACATAAAAGCGAATCATTTGTTTATGTGGGATACCTAAGCTCTCAGAGCAGAGGTTGCCCAGGACTTTGCCAGGAATATTATTTTTCTTATTCAAGTAAATTATTGCTCTATTACTTTTCTACAGTGCTTTGAACTGCAACTTAAAAAAAAAAACACAACCTCACAACAATCTAATTCTACATTATCAAAATATTTTAATGAGCTTCCCTCAAGGGAAATGATTAAAAATTAGGATAAGTGTGTTGAAGTTAATCAACAAGTGTGAAGTTATGCACTTAATATTTCTTGTTTTATAGTGAAAGAGATCATAATGGCTTCTGATACTTATAGTAGTTAATCACTCATATTGAATAAACAGAAGGAAAGGTAGGTTTGCTAATGATATACAATAGAGATAATTTTTTAATATGATCAAAATTTTCCAAATCAAGAAAACCAATAAGAAAAACTATAGCTGCTGCTAATGAAATTGAGAAATGAGCATAATTATTCTGACAGCAGGAGTTCTGTCTCCATGGTGATGGACACTCTCTGTCACATTACTCTGCCTGTTCCTGGGACCAACCAGGAGACTGGTCACAACTATCTTCCAGGAATAGATCCTAATGTATCCATCTCCATGGAAATAGAGTACATCCTTCATGGATTCACCATTGCTATATAAGAACTGACCAGATTCTGCCAAACGTTAAGATAGTTTATCTCCCCAGTCCCCAACTCCTGGCCATGCTTCACTCTGGCTCTCATCTCCATGCCACCCATAGACCTCCTTTCCACACAATTTTCTCACCTCTTGCTCTAGAAGTGAAACAGTTATCCAGTCTATGTTACTCCTATTTAAGGAAAGATGTTGCGATTTACCTGCCCCTCTGGCTCCACTAACTATCCGTATGACTTCTAAGATCAAAAGAACCTTCTCTAGCCCCTTTTTTTCCTTAGATGAGAATATAGGCTTTTTGAAGAGCCATAAGTACATCTTCCCTTGGTATATTCATCCATAGTGCTTAGCGCATTGCCTGGCACATACATCATAAATGCTCATTCATTCATACATACTCTAACCTTCTCTTCCTTGACATATCCCAAGACAAATCCCTCTAGTCTTTCCTATGTTGGCATTACTCTGGGCAATTTCCATATCCTCACTGATATATTTCTTAATAATGTAAAATGGCGCATAATTCCTCAAATGACATTTACTTCTGCCATTTTATTTTACTAAGAATGTGTTTCTTCCACGAAATGCTTCTACACTTTAAAGTGTATCTATTATTTTACATATTCTACATTTCAAAATGTGTCTGTATCTTCCAGTGGGGCTGCTAAGTGGCAGAGTAGATAGAGAGCCACGTCTGGACTCAGGAATATTGATCTTTTTGAGTTCAAATCTGGTCTCAGAAACTTACTAACTGTAGGACCCTGGGCAGTTACTTAATCCTATTTGCCTCAGTTTCCTCATCTATAAAATAAGCTAGAGAAGGAAATGGAAAATCAGGCCAGTATCTTTGCCCAGAAAACCCCAACTGGGGTTACAAAGTGTCTGAAAAGACCCAACAGCAAAACATCTTCTATCTAGCTTCTCTTCCTTTCCTCTTGTCCCAAAGGAACAAATGCCTTACCGGGGAACATTTTTGGTTCTTCCCTTCCTGACTCCTCCTGGATTCTATCAATTAATACCTGTCCATTGTTGATTTCTTGATTTCTACTTCTCCACTAATCTCCTCTTCAACCTGCAAATATGCTTGTCTCTGCATCCTAAAAATATATCTTGTCTCTCCCCTGAAACTTTTTTAGTTTACTACCTTCATCACTATCACTCGACCCTGGCAAGTCATTAGCCTTATGTTCTTTCTTTAAAGGGGAAAAAAAAAACTCTTTTACCTTTAGTCTCAGAATCAATATGAAGTATTGATACCAAGGCAAAAGAATGGTAAAGGCTGGTAGATTCAGATTAAGTGACTTGTCTAGAGTCACACAGCTAGGAAGTGGCTGAGGTCAGATTTGAACCAAAGACCTCCCATCTCTCTCTAGTCCTGACTCTATCCACTGAGTCATCTAACTGTCCTGGTCTTATGCTCTTTCAGTACTTAATGTACCTAGTCTTAAACTTAATGGTCTGAATTTTGTAGCTCTTCCAAGGAAGTTAAGTTCCCTTATGAAAAGGATTATCTTTTTTTGTCGTTGCATCTTCAATTCATAGCATATTGCTTTATGCATATTAAAGGCTTAATAAAAGGCTGTTAGATTAAATTAGGTTTCCTATTACTCCCAGAACTACTTGGAAACCTAGTCAACTTTTGTTGCCTTCACTTCCTATGCAGTCTTAACCATTTAGATTCTATCTCCTTTAGTTTATGGGAGCAGTTCTTGTAAAGGTTGCCAGACTAGATCCACAAATACAATGCCCTTACAGTCAAGGAGATTTGATTTTATAGTTGGCAATCAATAAATTTTTGTTAGAGAATAATTTACAGAAATATATTAAATGATCTGAAAAATAGTTATATTTCTATGGATCATTATAGGTTCTTCCATGAAAAGTGCAAGGTTGAGGATGACTAAAAAAGCAACTTTGCAAACGTATTTAGGATAAGATATGATACTTGCCTTACTAGAAATTAGACTATCAGCATTATTTGAGAAGGGCAACGAGTTCTTTTAAAGAAGACATATCCAAAATTGTATTATAGTAGTTTAAACTCCATTCAATAAAGGCACAGTAACATTAAAACAAAATCCAACATTGTGCAAGGGAATGGCTACCAAATGCTAAATACTTTTGATCAAATCAACTGAAGTTGGGTCTATTAAAGTTTGGAGGTGATGCAGTTCTCACCAATTGTAATTCTAAGCAAAGATAAGTCCAGAGGACCAGTGATGAATCCTGCCACCTACATCCTGACAGGAAGGTCATGGACAAAAGGTGTAAAATGAAATATTTTTTGGATATCACACACATGAACACTTATTTCATTTGATTCCCCCTCCCAGCCCAGCCCCATTATGGAGGGAGTGGGAATATAAAGAAAATAAAATTTTGTTCATTGAAAAAAATAACCTTATTAGAGTGAGGATTGAAGAATTATTATTGTCTACCAGGGAGTAAATGGAAGGATTTCAGATTGTAGAGATGTTGGACAGGCAAGGGGTGGAGCTAGGAATAAAAAATGGGTACACATTTTCCATTTCTAATGAAGATATAAAAAAGAAGGAATAGAATTAAGCAATCGGTAGTATAAGTGAGTTAATTTAGGTATAAGACATTTTTCTAAGGAGCACTGTGGGAATAATTTAAAAACTGAACAAATTCTCATCTCCTGGGACAGATTCCTGGAAGGCCTTAACTAGATATCAAAATTAACTAGATGACCATTCAAAATTCCTTTAATATCTGTGATTGTATGATAGTATAATTTCCAAACATCAGAGATAAAGGGAACACTAAAAAATGACATATATTTAAGTGGTTAAAACTTAATTTGTTATTAACCTAACATTAATGCAATACAGTAGAAATATATCTGGACACGAGCATCTTTCTTTCTCTCTCTCTCTCTCTCTCTCTCTCTCTCTCTCTCCGACCTATTGTTTTGGTTTTGACAATTTTACAAACTTTTTAAAACCCAAAGTAAGAATATTATTTGAGAAGTTCGTCATCCACATTCTGATATTTGTTGGAACAATAGGAACAAATCTGTAAAATTCATTTAAAAATGGCCTTAATCAAAAATTCAATCTCTTCATTCAGAGCTCAGAATTTTATTACTGTGCTTTGATTTGACTGGCAAACTTCAGAATGCCAAAGAGCTAGAGACATCCACCATCATCACATCTGTCTTTTGCAATATTCTACAGAAAAAATACAAATGAGTGATTCATTTTTACTAAATCACAAAATATCACATGTAAATAAGAAAAATGTGGCTGAATAGAATTTGGATATGGAGAAACTATCTTAAATACATTGTAATATTAAAACATTTTGGATTTTTAGGATTCTAATACCATGCCTAATACATTTTTGTTCCAAAGTATGTTTTACCAATTTCAAACATGATGTATCATTTAAAATATAAATGAATCTAATAATGCATTTTCATAAAAATATTTTCTCAATGACTTTTAGGAATTATGATTTGAATTTATATGAGGACAACAGTTAATATATCACTTTTATTTTCCAAGTGGTATAAACAGGGTAGTAGAAACAAGAAATAGTCAAAGTAGGAAATTTATATTTTGTTTTAAATTATGAATTATCTAATTCATAAGTACATTTCATTATTTTTCTGAGATTAGCAACTCCCAGGACCCATTTAGCTTTATTCCCCAAGTATATGATTTTGTTTCAACTATCTAATCATAAAAATGAATAATAATAACAATTTAAAGTTGCTTAATGGATTGCTACTCTTTCCTCATTTTTCATATACCTATATTTATAGGATAACAACAATGACAATGTATATAGAACTTTAATATTTTCAAAGAATCTGATTTAAATAGTCATTTTTCAACCATGTCCAACCCTTTGTGACTATATTTGGGATTTTCTTGGCAAAGGTATGGGAGTAGTTTGCCCCTTCCTTTTCCAGCTCAATTTATGAATGAGGACAATGAAGTTAAGTGACTTGCCCAAGGTCACACAGCCAATACATGCCTGAGGCTAGATTTGAATTTAGGAAGATAAGTCCCTTTCTGACTCTAGGCCCAGGACTCTATCTACTATGCCTGGATGG
The DNA here is from genome assembly GCF_027887165.1 of Monodelphis domestica. Lineage (NCBI taxonomy): Eukaryota > Metazoa > Chordata > Mammalia > Didelphimorphia > Didelphidae > Monodelphis > Monodelphis domestica. The sequence goes on from NC_077234.1 coordinate 252,796,887, forward strand.
ATGCCCTTCATGAACCTTCTCTGACTTTTTTATAGAACTAGAACGCAATTCATCTATCACATGGTAACTAACTCCAGGTTATTGTCTCAGGTATAAAGAAGTGTCTGGCCCTGCATAATATAGCTAGTTAAGTAACAGAGAGAGGATCTGACCATAGCTCTTTCTGATTTTTGGACCCAGTACATTGTCACTGCGCTAGGCTTTTAAGCTAATCTATTGTAAAGTAATAAATGGTAGACGTCTGTGTTCTTTACAGTCACTTTCTGAGTAAGCTTCAAAGTTGTAAATCTTCGATTGTGTTCTGTGCATTGATCTTGCCTTCACTGTTGCTCCCCTCAATTGCAAGTTTCTGCTCTTTTATTGACTCTATTATCAAAAACAGTCACACCAGAATTGTTTCTCTCATTTTAATTATCATTCTCAATAACTAGACAAAGAAATTGTGGTTTATTAGATCCCCCTGAAGCCTGCTTTTTTCACGTTTAAGGATGTTCTTTCTCTCTTGGCTTTCTTCAAAACTATCCTGTATCTTCTTCTTTCTCTGAAGAGCGAAATTCCTTATGCTGTTGGTCATCCAAAGAATTCCATTATACATTCCCTGAATTGTAATAGCCTATCTCAAATGCTAACACATTTATCTATAGTTCTTCCTGCATTATTTGATTCTAGGTAAAATCAGATATCCTTTAATGTGTCAGAAATTATAATCTGTCATATTCTCCCTCATTTCTGTCAATGATTTTTGTTTTACTTCCTTTTCCTTTGTGCTTTTCTTCCTTGATATCTCTCTTGCCCCTCCCTTTAAATTCTGCTTGATACCACATCTTAATGAAATTAATGCACTAATAAAATACATGTTAACAATATGATTAGACAAAAGGGGTAAAAGATTTATTAATATTAATTTGCAAGGGTCTCTGTTTTGAGCCTAAAGACAGGGGTATTACAATCTGCCTAGGGACAATTCCATCCTCATGAACATTGCTCAGGGTACACCAGGCCAATAATACTCTACATTCCCCAATGTGAAAGGTTAAGGTGGCACTGTATCCGCTTTTTAGAAGCCTATTTACAAGCCCTTTAGTTGAAGAACTTAGGGTTAGGGGAACATTTTTTAAAAGTATGAAACACCAAAGATATCAAAAGAAAGATCTCAGTGTGCAACTAGATACATTAACAAGCAAAGACTGGATGGATACATGTTGGATATGATATATAGGGAAGTGTAGATAATATAAAAGGGTGGTTGGAATAGATAACCTCTGAGGTCTCTTAAACTTTTGAAATTCTTTGAATATCAGATAATTAGAGGCAAGAAATGCCATAGAAATGAAATGCTTGACTTATAAGTATATGGATATAACAAATAAGTGGTTATGCACATGCACCAAGAACCATTCAGTTAAATATTGGTTTGTTTGTTTTTTTTTTTTAACAGAGAAGAATAATGAAAAAAAAAATTTCCTCCCTAATAACCATTAATGCCTTCACAGTTGGAATTTTCTTAGTAATACTTGCTCAAAGCATGACTAGACTAAGAACTAGAATAAAGAAAAGCTGAAATAGGAGATGTAGATTCCAAAAATTTACCCCAATGATCCCTATCAATATTTGGATGCCACTTTCTATAGTCAAGTGGGCTATCATCTCTCAAAATTGTTACTGAGTGGCAAGATGAGAATTTGGATGTTTTTAAATACACACACACACACACAGCACCAGAGAAAATATACAGCTTTCTTCATTAGCATAATAACAAGTTCTCATTTATTATTTTTCTGATTAGTTTAGCGTGTTTGTCACATTGCTATATTTATCCAGTAAACAGAATGCAAAGTTTTGACCTTCAGCACTTATAAAGTATAAATTATTTTTGCTATACTTTGAATTGCAAACTTTAAACTACTCTATGTTTCTTTCAATATAATTGAAAAAAAGTTACAATTTTAAAAGAATTTATGAGAGCAAGTAGGACAGGATCAATATTTTATGTTTGAGGTTATTAAATTTCCACTAAGAGTTCTATTCATCAAAAAAGACTTACACAGGTCTGCTGCATTCTTGCTGTTTTTAACCTGTTAAGTGAGGGAAAGCATGACACGAAATGCAAGTCAGACAGCCAGGAAAGAAAATATTCTTGTTAGGCTGGTTTTGTTTGAAAATATTAGAGAACGTTTTTATTTTATATAGATTAGTAAATTGTCAAATTAGTCCCCTCTCCCCTATTTGTATGACAACAAAGTGAGTACAGTAGCTAGTTAAAGCTGAAATTTCTTCTTAGGGATCATATTGGGGTCACATAAAATATTTATTACTTTTTTATACACAGGGCACATAGTTAAAAAAATACATTGGTTTTGTTTTCAAATAAGGCTCAGGGATTATTTAAAAGGCAAAAACTATAATGAATAAATACATTAAGAAACTTGCAGGTTCTTAATTCTTGCCCTAAAACAATGTCTTTATTAATTATTCTAGGGAAAAGTAATTATTTTCAAATAAAAGATATTATTCTTTCCTTTGGTTTTGAGTGGGGAAGGATGGGGCAGAGGGAGAATTATCTTTAGACATTATTCATGTTCATTAAAAATCTAGAATACATCAGAGATGAATATAATTGTATTCTGGAGTCTATACAATAATGAACCAAAGAAATATAGAATATCAGCCACAGAATATGCTTCCTAAAATAACTTTGGCCTTTCACCTTTTCTTAAATTAAATCTTTAACTCCTATTCTCCAGCTCTGGATAAGGTTGACCACCACTCTATGTACCATTCTAGTAATGCTTCAGTTATCTGGCAGTCTGAAAAAAGGTGAAACTGCCTTTAAAAAATCACATAAATAAAAACGTACATACATAACATAAAATGTTTTATTTAGAACTGAATGGACCTCAGAGATAATACAGTTCTACACTTTAATTTTACAAAAGTCAGATTCTTCTTTTGCTATCTGGATATTTTTAATCCAGAATTTCCCCAAGTTTGGGGTTTACTCTAACCCTGACCAAGAGAGAAGAATGCATGGTAACAAGCGAGATTTATGATTTGGGACTCGTTGCCTTATTTTTCTCTTTTGGTCAAGTGAGCAATTGCTATGAGAACTTTATCAGGTAAAGCCACGAGCCTCCACTAGTAAATCACCATTAGTCTTAATGTAGATTTACTCCTCTAAAGAGGAAGAGCATTCTCAGACAGTGTATTCTAAACAAGATCGTTTAATTTTTCAAGGGCACTTTAGAGAACCAATGTGTTATCAGCTTGCCTCTTTGTGATCATTTGTTATCCACGGGGAATCATAAAGTCTGAGATTCATATAATGTTAGAGTAGGAATAAAACAAAGTAAACTAGAGCCTGTTTTTTCCCCTCGTGGCTCAAAATGGCAGAATTATAATGAAATGAAAAAAATCTGGCATTGGAGTCTACAGTACATGCCAGATACTGAGCACTTTTTTTTGTCCTCTAAGACACAAATATAATTTATTGGTTGTTTCACATAAAAGTTGAGTCACTCCTACAACATAACACATCCCATGTAAAAAAAAATCAATATAAGCAGGAGAATAATGGATGACATAATGAATCCTGAATTAAAAGGTTAAAGTCACTGAATTTTAAAAGCAATTTCTGAGAAAATTAGAATTATTTCCTGTTGTGATGGAAAGAGATTGAGAGCTAGGGATGCTGAATTCCAGTCTTTGCATTGCTGCAATCTTGGCTTGTGACCTTGGTCAAGTCATTTACCTCTTTACACTCACATTTCTCCTACTATAAAATGGGAAAGCTGAAATTTTATCTTTAAGGAGCCTTCTGGATCCAATGCTTTTTTTTTTTATCTAAAACTTACACATACACTTTATCATTCAATCAGTCATGTTCATCCTCTTCCCCTCCTTTAAGTCTTCTTTTCCTCCCCCATGCCAGACAAAAATGTCTTAAGGATGATTATTATCTAGGGAGAGCTGCTATTTAATGCAAGCCACTAAACAGCCACTGCATTTCAAGTTATTCATTAAATTTCATCACAGCTCTACAGATGGGAGCTTCTTCACCCTCACCTGCAATGCTAAGCCTCCAAGATTAAATGGAAAATGCTTACCCAAATATGCTTGCAATAAATGACATTCTACTTCTTGTATTTCTATATTAACTTATTACCTAGCTTAATCAGCATTCCTAAGGCACTGTGGCTCCCACACCTGCATCAACACTCTATAAGGGAGTGTCAGTTCACTTGATTCATATTCCTTTCCATGCATTTTGTTATTAATGCAAATGATTTATTAATAGGGCCTATCATGAAAATCACAGCCTATTTTTAGGTCTCTGGGCTTGAAAGTCTATTCCTGTATGCAGTGGTAGAATTTTTCATGACATGCTGAGCATTTATTTACAGCCAGCTGTCCAGGATCTAAAAGAGCTCTGTTAACACAAACAAGACCTAAGGTTCTTCTCATTTACTGTTTGATGAAATTCAGATAACACTATGCATGCCAATGAAGGACTCATGCATTTTTTCATATATTTCCATCCTTTCACTCTCCAAACATCCATATTCCCTGAGGTGACTGGAAAGTATTCAGTCCTAAAAGTATCCCTCCTTTCCACCCCCCAATGATTATTGTAAGTAATGTTTGCTTGATATGACCTTCTGGCGAGTCTGACTGGGCCATTTCCCCAGTCATGCAGGAAGGAGATTAATTTTGCTCCAGAATAAAGCCAATTCAAGAATTTGAAGAACAGAAAATGAGCACAAGTGAACAAGTGAAAAGAATGCTTAAAATTTCCCTGAAGTCCAATATTTTCCAATAAAAGTTCTATTTCCTTAAAATAATCTTTGAAAAGATTATATACACATCAATGATTTATTTAATTTAATAAATATGTATGGAAATTCACATTTCCATTAAAGCCCAACTCATCCTGGCATGGAAATTGCCCTGGTTCCTAGACCCCAAAGTCCACTGCATCCTAAAGAGCTGGCAAGAGAGGGCACTCAGTCTAGGATCAAAGGGAATAATGGAAGAGAGGACTAAGACCAACTTGGAGGGTCAAGGTGATCTAGTCAGTACCCTTATCTTACAGAGGGGAAAAGGACATTCAGAGTGGTTAAGTGATTGTCAGAGATTCCAGAGGTAGTAAGGAGAAAAGCCAGATACAAACCCAGGCCCCCCGATTTCCTGTTGACAACATTTTAGCAAAGGCATTACAACCCAATGCTTTTCCAGAGGTAGATAGTACTCTATGGCTAGCCCAAAGTTTGACAGCATCATCACCAAAAATATGGCTACCAAGTGATCAAATTTTACTCACAGAAACTCATGAAATATGGAAGGATTTTGTTTTGCATCATTATGATTTTATTGATTTAATGTGGGGCAAACACATGCATTAACTCATAGACCAAACTTTATTGTAAAATTAGTATTTACTTGTAAAATCCAGTGGAATTGTGCATTGGCTACAGGAGGGGGGTGAGGGAAGGGGAGGGAAAGAACATGAATCTCTTAACCCTGGAAAAATATTCTAAATGAATTAAATTAAATTTCCAAATTAAAAAGAATAAAATTAGTGTTTAGAGAAAAATATTTTGTAAACTTCTGCAAGATGAAAGTGTTATTAAACCTATTATATGGATTGGTTCATAAAATAATGCTTTATAAATTCAATATAAACAAGTTGTATAATGCCTTGTACTATATCAGTATTAATAAATGTGTTGTTTGGGCTAAAAAGTTTATCTTTCTTCCCCTTGGAAGTGAAGTCTCATATAAACTTATTCATATAATGATGATTCTTTTTTTTTTAACCATTCCTTCTGTATAACATAGATCATTAGCCATAATTTCTTGGTACTTCAAACATTTTGGTTATTTCTCTTAATGAAATGATGTTTACATATATTTTTAGTAGAAGTTGGGGTCTTGTTTTCATATACTAACAACAAGAAGTTCTTATTTCTCTTTTTTTTGTTATTTACAGAAGAAAATATCAGATTCCAAAGGGCTTTTGATTATATTCTGAAATATTTAACACGTATTTGTGCTGGACTAACATAGAATTTAATGTGGTTTGTCATAGGGTTTAATGTTATAAGTTATTTGAATTCTTCACAAAAATAAAATAACTAGTTGGTTTATTACTTATAATACCGAATTCCTAAAGGGTAAAGGGAAAGAATTTAGCCAGAATTCTATTGGGTATACTTAGGATTCTATTTATATTTTTTAAGAGAAACAGACCACAAGAAAATGATTTATGAGCAGCAGCTCAAAAACCCAAACAAAGCCTACCGTAAGGATGCACATCCTGTGGGCACTCGAACTGACTGATGAATGAGAGAAACGAGGCAGGGACCCCAATGAGAAGCAATCTTTGTATTCATCTGAGAGATTGTCACAGAAGAAAGATTTCCCTAAAGTACAAACGGCCTTAATGCATTGCACCAACCTGGCCTCCCATCAACTCAGAAAGTCTTTATTCTTTATCAAGTATTTGCTCCGCACTGTAGGTGGTACTCAGAGTTACAAGATCAAGACTTTGTAAGACCCATTCCCTGCCCTGGACGAGCTGGAAGGCTTGTGAGGGAGAGAAGACACAAACACGTTCCAGTTGGAAAACAATGCACGATAACATGTAACCAAGTTATATGTTACATAAAATGTAATGTTATAATTATAACATAATTAAAATGTTACATATAACCAAGTGCTCAGCTGTGTGGTTACGAAGGAGGATACTCCACGGTGGGGGTGGGGTTTAGTTCTGCATTTTCTACTTTCTATGTTTCTCTCACTCGGTTCCTTTCCATTGAGCTTGGCTCACTTTCTTGTACCACTCTGAATCGGTTTCCCTGACTCAAATCTTGTACCATCCAATCCATGCTATATACTGCAGTCAGAATAAGTTAATTTATTGCATCCCTTTGCTTCTGTCCTCCCAGTCAATCAACTCCGGTGGCTTCCTGTTGCCTCTAGGGTACAATACAAACGGTTGACTTTTTAAAGCCTTAGAAAGTCTGACTCAAATCTATCTTCCCTGGACATTACTTCCCCGACCACTTTATGAATTCTAGATATGTTCGCCTTCTCGGTGCTCCTCAGTTATGACATTCCATCTCCTTTGCCTTTGCTGACCAGTTCCACATACCTGGAATTCACTTACTCATAGAATCTCTCTCTTCCTTGAGAATGTGAGCTCCTCTAGGGCAATGCCTTCTTTTAAACTTTTTAAAATTTTATTTATTTAAAAATATTTTTAATGTTTACACGGTTCATTTTTTCCTTCCCCTTTTCCCTCCCCTCCTCCCCGAGCCAATAAGCAATTCCACTGGGTTGTACCAATGTTGCCACTTGATGCCTATTTCCATATTATTCATTTTTGCTATAGGGCAATTTTTTAAGGCCTAAACCCCAAATCACATCCCCATATATACATGTGATAAGTGATGTCATACATTTTGCTTTTGCATTTCTACTCCCACAGTTCTTTCTCTCAATGTGGTTAGCGTTCTTTTATTTAAGCGCTTCAGAGTGTCCTGACTTCTTGCACTGCTACTAGTAGCAAAGTCCATACAGTGGATTTTCCCACAATGCTTTACTTTCTGTGAACAGTGTTCTTCTGGTTCTGCTCATTTCACGCTCTATCAGTTCATTGAGGTTCTCCCAGCTCGTACAGAAAGCTTCCAGATCATCATTCCTTTCAGCACAATAGAATTCTACCACCATCATATACCACCATTTGTCCAGCCGTTCCCCAGTCGATGGA